>NC_034409.1:141990630-141993124 GCF_002078875.1 Numida meleagris
GGGCGGGCCCGTCGGGGCGGCGGGCGCTTTCCTGCGCTACATGCGGCCGCCCATCAAGCAGGAGCTCATCTGCAAGTGGATCGACGGCGAGCCGCCGCCGGGCGGGGGGACGCCCTGCTCCAAGACGTTCGGCACCATGCCGGAGCTGGTGGGCCATGTCACCGTGGAGCACGTCGGCGGGCCCGAGCAGAGCAGCCACGTGTGCCACTGGGAGGAGTGTCCCCGCGAGGGCAAGCCCTTCAAGGCCAAGTACAAACTCATCAACCACATCCGCGTGCACACGGGCGAGAAGCCCTTCCCCTGCCCCTTCCCCGGCTGCGGCAAGGTCTTCGCCAGGTCCGAAAACCTCAAGATCCACAAGCGGACTCACACAGGTGGGTGTGCCCCCGCCCCTCCCGGCCGCGCCTTTTCCTCCCTTTCCCGTCCTTTTTTTTTTTTTTTTTTTTTCCCCCACTTTCCCTACGTGCCGTCGGACATGTGACTTTTTGTCATGAATAAGTAATCCGGCGGCGCTCCCCGACACACAGACGCACGGACACACGGACACGCACGTGCTCGGCCCCCCCCCTCCTCAAACCCCCTCCCCCCCCGACTCCCCCTCCGGCAGCACCGCTCCGCCCGCAGCGGCAGCCCCGAGGCGGAGCGGGGAGAGAACGGAGCCGTCGGGGCACGGCGGAGGCTCCGCTTCTCCCGCTGCTCTCCGCCGGGACCGCCCCGTCGGGGCTCTCGGGGAGCGGCTCCCCGGGGTGCGGCTGCCGACGGCGCTCCCCTCTCTTTGAGGAAACTTCGGTTCGGGGAGACGTTTTGGGCTGCGTGCGAGCAGCGTTTAGAGCTTTTTCCTTTTTTTTTTTCCTTTCCTTCCCCCCCCCCCTTTTCCTTTTATAAAGTTCTCTGTTATTTTTTCATTGATTATTATTATTATTGTTATTTATTTCTCAACGGAGCTGGGATTTACGGCGGCGGACAACTGCTGTTCCTCGGAGGACACTTTGGGAGAGTGGAGTTTCATTGATTTATGCGTTGTTTATCTGACTGGGGCGGGGGGGGGGGCTGCAGCTTGCACTCAGCTCTCCGTGGGCTGCGCACCCCTCGAGGGGCCGGGGGAGAACGTTTCTCCCCCGGCCCCTCGAGGGATGCACAGCCCCCGATGTGGTGGTGGGCAGTGGAGGGCTGTGTTCCTATACAGAAACAGCACGATGGCACCGATATAACTCCACTGCACCGTGGTGAGAGCATCCCCTTGTGCAAAGGGGAGAAGGGGCCGCTGGCCGCCCTGACACGGGGTGATAGGGGGTGACACGGGGTGATACCCCCGACTTTTGTGTCCGGAGAGGTGCTACCCCCGGTTCTCAGCCCGAAGCGATGTGCCGGGGGGGTACACTCGAGGCGTTTACGCTGCGATGCGTTGTGTGGGTTCGGTCGTTAGAGTTCTAATGAAGGGTTTGCCGCGGGCAAAGGAGGTGGAGGCCTGCCTGGAGGTCGGCGGTTGGATTTTATGTGTCTTTTGGTTTTGGTTTTCATTTCGGGTCTCCGCAAACTCCGGGCTCTGTTCGCAGCCCCGGGGCCGTCGGGTGTAGGGGAGGGTGCGGAGCTGCCGCCGGGTCGGGGGGGGACACGGGGCCGGGCTGTAACGAGCCGCTTGCTGTTTGCCGGCAGGGGAGAAGCCCTTCAAGTGCGAGTTCGACGGCTGCGACAGGAAGTTCGCCAACAGCAGCGACAGAAAGAAGCACTCCCACGTCCACACCAGCGACAAGCCGTACTACTGCAAGATCCGCGGCTGCGACAAGTCCTACACGCACCCCAGCTCCCTGCGCAAGCACATGAAGATCCACTGCAAATCGCCTCCGCCCTCTCCGCCGCCCGCCCCCCCGGGCTACGCCGCTCCGGGGCCCCCCGATGGCCCTCTGCCCCCCGGCGTCGAGCCCCCACCCGAGCCGCCCCGCGCCCGCGCCGCCGCCCTGTCCCCGCCGGTCACCGACCTCAGCGAGTGGTACGTCTGCCAGGCCGGGGGAGGACGGAGGCCGCGCAGCCCCCCCAGCCGCGCCGCCTCGCCGGGCTCCGAAGGGGACGCGCCCCGCAGGACCTCGGGGGGCCGGGCCGCCCCCTAGGGCTGCGGGAAGGGCGTCAGGTTTGACTCGCGCTATTTATTCCGTGTACGAAACCCTATGGTGTTTGTACGGGCACTAATTTAATTAAAGAGACTCGGACGGTCGTGTCCCATTTCGGTACGGACGGATCACGTCGGACCGTGCCACCCACCGCAGGAGCGCGGGGCCAGGAGGAACCCCGGGCCGAGGCGGCGGGGGGGGGGTGGCACGCAGGCTGCGAGCGGGCACAGCCCCCCCATCCACGAGCTCTCCCCATCTTCCGACCCGACCGAGACCCTCTTATCCCCTGAGCCCCCCCCCGGCCCTGTGCCTCCTGAGCTCCCCCCCGGCCCCGGAGCGGCTCCCACCCCCCCCAGCCTCACCGCAGCTCCTACAGCCGGGGGGGG
>NC_034409.1:141996379-141997921 GCF_002078875.1 Numida meleagris
CCCCGCTCCGTATTTTCGGCCATAAACAAACACACGCACGCGGGGCAGGGCCCCCCTCTCCCGTCCCCCCCGCCTCTTCTTTCCTCCCCTTATTTCCCACCTCAGCCCCGTTATTTGCAGAGCGATTGTCCCGTGTTTATTTAATACGAGTGCTGGGTGAATGGCGCAAAATAAACACGATGAAAAATAACCAAACAGATGATTCCGCCGCGTGAAAAAGCGCCGACTTCATAAAAGTGCGGCGCGGCCCCCGCTGAATGGGGGACCCTTTGAAGTGGAACTTATTATGGGGCGAATGCCCGCTGGTTGCCCTAACGACGGCGCTGGGCTGGAAGGGCCCTCCTTTGTCAGCGATTTGTTCTCCTTTGCCGGGCCGCCCGCGGGAGCCCTTAGCATGCAGCCCGCACCCCGGCACCGCCCGCCCCAGACTCGCAGACGCCGCTCTCCCGCCACAAAAAGCGGCGGCTCGGCCCGGCCCGCAGCCCCCGCTCCGGGGCCCCGACGGCGCGTACGGCGCGGGCCCGGCCCCTCGGCCCTCGGCTTTCCCAGGCGGGGACGCGTTTAATAAGGGCCGTTTATTACGGAGCTCTTTGAAGGGTCGCCCCCGTCCGTGAAAGACGTGGAGGTGACATTTAAACCTCGTTTTAAAGGATGAAAGGCGGACTCGTTTGTCTCGGGAGCCTGGAAACAAGCGCCCTCCCTCTCCCTTTGACCGCGTGGCATCACTCGCAGACAATGGTTCCGGAGCGGAACGGCAGCGCCCGGCCGCGGGCGGCACCCACCGGGCGGGGAACGGGGAGCGGGGAGCGGGGAGCGGGGAGCGGGGGGGAGCCGCGGCACAATGAGGCGTTTGTGCGGGGGGCCGTGGTTTGCTTTGGGGCTGCGCCTGTCCTACTGTCCCGAGAGCGCGCGTCTACACGGGAGGTGGAAGTCTCCCCCCGCAACAAACGCCTGGGCTCGCTCTGCCTGCGGGGCTTTCCCCGCCCGTGGGCACCGCTCCGAAAGGAGACCCAGCAGCGGCCGTGCTGGCGCGGGGCGTTAAACGCTGAACGACGTCGGGAAAAGGGCTTTTCAGGGGCGCTCGGCCCCTAAGGCCCTTCAACCTTCTCGCCCATCCGCCGCGCTCCTTAACACGGTGTAAGCGCCCGATGCCGCCCCGCAGCCCGGCTGGCAAACGAGGGACGGGTGAGCTTCGTTTGCTTCAAATTAATCGTTTCCCATCCCATCCCACACCCCCGCAAAAAAGTAATAATAAAAAAATAATTAAAAAAAAAGAGGCGAAGCGGCCGTTCCTGAAATCCTGCGAGCAAACGGTGCCTCGCACGGATTTTGCGGGGAAAACGGGACGGGTTCGGGCACCTCCCGCGCCTCGGGACCCCGCCGTCGGGGGGCTGGGGCTGGGGCCGGGTGCTGGGGGAGGCCCGCCCCCCCCGAGGGGCAATGATTGCAGCCCTGCCCCCTCCCGGCGCGGGGTCTCCCCGTGCAGGTGGAGAGGGACAGCCCCCCCCGTCCCGCAGCCCGGCCGGGACCGCCGCCCCCCCG
>NC_034409.1:142000231-142045380 GCF_002078875.1 Numida meleagris
TTTTGTCAGGATATGTGCTCCTCTCCCCAAGTTCAGGTGCTGGATGTGTTTTCTGTTGGATTCATCCCTCAGAGGATGGAGGAATGCAGACCACGCCAGTTCTCAGGTTGTGCACGGGGTACTCCCTCCCCATGACACCTGCCAGCAGTGCCCAGACCACTGGCCCACTAGCAGCACTGAGCTGGGGTTTGGGGCTGGATGCATGCACCCTACATGGGGCTGCTCCTGGATGGCGAGCAGGGAATGGGAAGATCCTGAGGCCAAACAGAGCTGCAGAGGGCACAGAGTGCTCGCAGTGGGCAGTGAAGAAGGCAGGCGAGTGGGATTTAGCAGCAATTTATAGCCATTTCAGTGGAGCTACATTCACTGTTTGCAAGCCACCGTAAAGCAGGAGTTTATTCTCGCCTTGACTGCTGCAGTTCTGCTTTGTGTCTGCCCCAGAGAAAGGCCCTTTCTGCAATTGCAGCCAACAGACATGCAGTGCCTGGCTCCCGGCTCTCCCCTCCACGTGGGCACCGGTCTCACACAGACACCCTCATATCACGTCCCTGCAGCTCCCCAGGGACAGGAAGGCTGGGCTGCGGGGTGCCAGCAGTGTCCCTTTGGCAGCAGAGGCACCATCAAGGAGCAGCCTGTTTTGTGGCACCCGCCTTATTTTCATCGCTGCACCACCTGGGCCTGCTCTGACTGAGGCCCCGCACCTTCCCTGTCGGCATTGCCCATCTGCCAGGAGCTAAGCACTGCACAGTTCCCGTTTGTAGGGTCCATCAGATTAAAAGTGGGGGAGGGAGGGTACGAGGGGGAGCATTCTGTTAAAAATGTAACTCTGAGCTTCAGAAGAGTCAGGGCCAAATCACACTGCACCGCCCAGGCCGGGCCCACCTTGGGCTTGAGCCATGGCTGCAGCCTGCCCGCTGCCCAGTGCTGTGACAGAGCAGGGCCAGGGCCAGGGCCAGGGCAGCCCAGATGTGGGCTGGAAAGGCCATGGGGCTGAGAGGAACTCCCCGGTGACACTGGGGACAGGTGTGCGGTGACACGAGGATATGGTGACATGAAGGATGGCCGCGTTTACAGCAGCACTGTGCACCAGCAGCCACAGGGCTCCTTCACCTGCCATGTTAAAGAAATCCTTACAAGCACGAAGGGGTGCAGACACGCACAGGTGCATACAGCTGTGTATGTGCGTGCACACATTTGTACAACCAAATTCTGCAGTGTGCTGCGTGGGTGTTCTTCTGTTTGAGGAAGGCTTGCAGATTTCGGAGCGATAGCAGTCACACTTAGCTATGGGTCTCAATGGTTGGGGTGGCACCCGGATCCATCTTGGTGATGTCGTTGTCACCGATTTATTTAAATGATCCACGGGGGTGTGCAGTGCATTAGCGATCCCTTATGCACCCTGACTCCTGAGCACTTGTAGTTCTGCCTTGCCGAGGGATTGCTGTCTGCCTGCAGCTGTCATTGACTCGGGCGGTGCTACGGCAGAGGCAGGGTGGTAGGGAATATTGCACGTAGCTGAGCAGGGCCAGAAACCGGTCACAGGCTACACTTCAGTGCAGCTGACACTCAGCTATCGGGATGATATCTTTCAGCCAAGCATTACTGAAGCTTCAAATCTGTCTGTGAGCACAGAGATTATAACGTGATCTGCTGCGCTGAAGAGCCAAATCTGTGTTGCTGTATTCCAAGCTCGCATTTCTGCTGTGGAGAACCACGTCTCCGTGCACTCCACTGCCTTTGGGAGGGGTGCTTTGGGAAACTGGGGCCCTGGAGGACCCAGGGGTGTTTGGAGCTAATGTGGCTGGGGACGCGAACACAAGAGTGGTGTGTGTGGGGGTGTGTACTGAAGTATTTTGATGCGTATGCCTACCCAAAGGCAAAAGCTGAGCGGGATCATTAAACGGGCTCCTTCCTAAATGACGCTCTGCTGCCGATCATTATTTTGCAAACCCTGTTATTCTTGCTTGTGAATCTTATTTCGGGTCTCTTTGGGACAATGTTACATTTTAAATGACAGCATGGATTGCTAACTCAGATAATCCTAACAGCGCCCTCAAGACAAACCAACACGGCTCTTGTAGGAAGAAATAATCCCCTTAGTGGAAGCTGGAAGGTGTTTATTCTCCCATGTCTAAGAAATATAAACCTTCCCTCCAATCTGTTGCAAGAAGCATGATTGAATCACCCATACACTGGGCAGACAGCTGGACCCATACGAACCCATCATGACCCTAACAGACTTACTGGTGGCAAGTGTCCCAGCCTCACTGCCGACACTTGCAAAACGGAGGGGATGAGGAAGAGCTTGTGCCTTCCTCGACCCCAGCTGGCTGGCCTACACACTTGAGGCTGCTGGCCCCTCTGCCACCGTGGCTGTGGCCACCAGAGCCAGTCACCACTGCTACCTCTGCTGCAAAACGCCACGCAGAGCAGCACCGATAGGGATGTGAGTCCTGGGTCCCCCCGGCATCCTGCTGCACCACCTTGCAGAAATCGCATCGCCTCTCTCCCTCTTTCACCTGCTGTGTTTTTAGACCTGGATCGTTCTTGCTGTGTGTGCCATAGGTAGAACCAAGGGGCTCCCAGTTCACTGTGGTGGTGGTGGGAGCTGTGGTAGTAAAAATAGCAATTATAACGAGAGATTGGGCTGAGGCCAAAACAAAATCCCTTCTCACGCATTTCTATTTAGATGTAACCTATAAAACTGCATTTTTATGTCAACACACTGGTAACGCAATTACCTCGTAGAGGAGGCTGGGATAGGCATAGGCGTAGACACCTGCGTATTTATTCTATATCAGCTCATTTTATGTGCATGTGTGTAACGATGTGGCACATGAGAATTTATTCTCCTGGGTTCGCCGGGGTATATTTACATAGCAGCGTGCCATTCGCACAGCAAATGTTAAATGCCCTCCGTTGGTTACTCTGGGCAGTGCACAGGTAGCCAAGCCTCTTCTGATCACCTGCACACTGCTAGGACCCTTTTACAGCATGAGAGAGGATTGCCAGGCTTATAACTTCACAGAGGCAAGGAATTGGCCCTTGCCACTTGTAGCTTCAAAAAAATTAGACTAATTACTTGAGGTGCTGCATTTCCCTCCTCTATCTGGCATCTCCCATGGCAGCAGATTGTCTCTCTGTCTCATCGAGCCCCGGAGTCAGGCGGTTGTCAAGAAATGACTTTTTCCCCTCTGGTATTTTGGCTCTGGATCTCTCGTTTGGAGGACACATTTTTCAGCACCTGCTAATAATTTTTTTTAACAGATGCTAGAGAGGAAAGTTTCCAAATACGGCAGATACAGCCTGCTGTAGCCTGGGTCAAGCACAGACCACGAGCTTCACCTGCCCTAGAGCTGGGGGACTAACGGTGTCCATTGCTTTAGAAGAAATATCATCTTTGAAGGCGATGCTCAGGGCACCACTTGGGCTTCTCTCGCTGTCTTTTGTCGTTGTATGTGTACATAACAAGATAGATAAACATATATATGTATTCAAATAAAATATACAGTGTTAGTGTCTTCCTCCAAGGAGTTCTCGCTCATCCTCATCACTGTCCACAGGTGATGGACACACACGCCTTTTCCTCTCTGAGGCTCAGCAGCTACCTCTAAGCTCTCTTTCTCCCCACTGTAAAACAACAACAACAACAGCAAAAAAAAAACAAATGACTTTCAAATATACCCAAAACCATAGGGTTAGTGCCTTAAGGTAAAATCAGAGCATCCAGGTGAATGTTATTTCCCACCCTGCTTTCTATTTTTCCTGCTTGCACTACTCCTTTTCAAGTTTGGAAATTGAAGACATTTCCCTGCCAATGTTTTCTGCTTCCATGTGGCAAACGCTCCTCTCTCCAGCAGAGCAGGAGCCAGCACGGCTGCCTTGAGCGAGCACCAGTTCTGTGTATCCTGACAGCTCTTCCATGGACAAAGTGAACAGTCCCGAGGTCTGTTCTGCTTCGCCACAGCCCACTGCTGTGGCACCCCAAGTGCATCCTACAGGAGGCAAAGTACTGGTTGATTTTCCTTGCAAGTAAACTTTTGAGGAGGTTTGCCTCTTTTATTGTAACTATGAAATATTTTCTGACTTTTAAGCTTGGATATACTAGAAGATGTGACTTAGCTGAAACATAGACTTCAAAATTATTGTGTCTTAGTGGCTACTCAGAGAGAGACAGATATTTTGTCCTAATTGCTAGTTTGGCACGCTTAACCTGGGATCTGAAGTCAAGCTTCCCATCGGACAAGTCCTTTTGGACTTGGTTCATCAACATACATAAGAGGGTTGTGACTTGAGAGGCAGGAAGTCACATTGCCAATTTCTAGCTGCTCTGTAAGTGCTGTGCCCGTGGAGAAGTCCCATCCGTGGGCACTTCAGCAATGAACTGGAAAGTAACTGAGATTTTCTGAAATCTTTTTATTTGCCTCTGTTCAGGGCATCTTGTGGGGTTAAGTCCCGAGGAAGCCATGGGAGACTGTTTTTCTCTCCCATTAGCTTTGTTTTCATATTCTGCACTTTGGAGATGTCTACTGCTGTCCCTGTGCTGTTCCTTTTTCACATAGCATAAGCATCACAGTCTCTTCTGCTGTTGCTAGGGTGGTAGGAAAATACTCTTTTCCTCATGTGAGTGCATCTCGGAAAACTAAACTATAAATGTAATTGGAGTTTTTCACTCTGAAGGTGTATACTCAGTTAAAATAGAAGTAAAACGCGACGAGATTTCAGCTCACAGCATAGGCTAAGTGCCAGCTTCCAAAATCTGTATTCCAGGGTGTGTTTAAAATTTTGTTTCAGTCTTCAGCTTTTTGTTTACTCTGCTGTCAGCAGAGTTTTGCTTCTGCTACACTTCTGCCCTACGATGCATGCATTGATGGCTGCGTAACTCTTGCCAGAGCTCGTCTCCCATATTGTGAATAAGTTGCATCTTGTAGTTGCCACTTTTTGCTCACATTGAGCTATTGCTGTTGTACTTATTGTGGTGTTACTGCGGTTCAGCCTTAATGGACCTGGAGTTTGATTCTGTTCCTCTCAGCAATTTGGTGAAAAAATGATGGTTGACCTGCCACCTGTAAACACAATGTGATTCCAACGGTCTCATCCACAGCAAAGCCTCCAGCAAGTAGTTTTGAGATGGTGTGAGCCGGTAAGAGAGATCCCACTGCATGCTGCCCCGTCAGCAAATGGCGAGGCCTTAAGTGGGAGCCAAGAGGTGGGGGTCAGGAGTGAGCACGAGCCGTCCTACATGGCTTTTGAGCTCTGATTGAAGCCAGGTGGTCATTCCTGCAGTCCTTGCTCAAGCAGGCTCCCCTCGGACCAGCGGCTTTGCTGTGTGCAAGGAGTGTGGGTTGTGGCCTCTACACAGTCCTGCAGAGCTGCCAGGCCAGGCCTGGGCCAGGAGATAGCGCTGGGGAAGGGACACTTCCCAATGGGGCATGGGCTCTTTTTATTTCCTTTTTTTAAATGAACGATGTGTTGGCTTCAGGCAAACGGCAGAAGGTTTTACTGAAAAGGCCGCTTTATGGGCTTGTGGTTTTGCTTGGGGTAGCACTGCGGAGTCTGTAAACCCCAGGAGCCCGGCAGTGTGTCAGGCTGACAGGCCGCCCTGCCCCTGTGAGCAGGAGGCTGGGACGGGCGCACTGAGAGCGCTGCCCAGCTTTCCTTCAGCTGCCACGGCAGAGGGGAGGAAGCTGCTTTCCCCCTCTTGATGTGGCTTTAGACACCCGGATATGGGCACATCCAGGATTCCATTAACTCCTCCAAAGGCCGGTTCCTCGGAGCAGCCCCTCACACAGACTCAAGCACTGCTGCACCCCTCCTGCTGCCTGCCTCCGCAGCCTGCTTCATGCACTGCCCAGGCCTGGGGTGATGGAAATCTTCAGCTGGGGTCGCTGCCCCGTGTGTGTGGCGTGGGGAAAGCCTGGAAAGAATCAATAATTCATGGAGAAAAGGGGAATTTCCCGTTTCTTTGAAAGATTGTAATTTAATTTAAAAGGAAATCCAGTGACAACTTCCTGGGAAATGAATGCCTTTGTGTAAGCCTCTTTGGTGAAAGGCTGCTTAGCTGAAAATCAGCCGAATTCTTCTTGCTCAGCTTTCTCATCTTGCCTTAGTTCCTAACCCAGAGCAAAGCCTGGGGATCTGCAGTGAGCCCTGACAGTGTGCCAGGCTGCTGAGCATCCAGCAAGCTCAGAGAATGGGGCTAAGCCTATGAGCCGAAGCAAGCCCCTGGCTCTGTTGAACGCGTAAGCTGGAGTAATGCTGGCAGCTGACATGATCCTGCTAGTGCCTGAGAACCCGGTGAGTCTTGTCACAAGGCACCCCTCAGCCCTGGGGAGGTTCCTGTTTTTGGGGACTGACCCAGGCAGAAAACTTGCGGGCATGTGACTTTATTCAGCATCCCATAGGCAATGCCACAGAAGAAAGCATTTCAGACATTTAATCCTCATATAAAGCTATTTATCTGCTGGTTGCCCAGTCTCTTACCATTTCCAAATATTCCCAAATATGGGATAAGTGTTTTTTTCTTCTTCTGTACAGATGGGAAACTTCAAGGCTTCCTCCACCTTCAAGACTCCCCCTGCCCCCTAGCCTAGCTGCTCTGTGCAAGCTGATGATGTGGCCTCATCCCCCACATATGCTGCTGTTCAGTTAGAGTCATGGCTACAAACCCTGAATGACCATGCTAGGTCTGTGCAAACACAGTCACAAGTGACCCGTGTCCCTGAACGCATCAGATAGATAGAAACAACAGAGGAAAGACAAACATTCCAGTTGTCTCCCAGGCTTTCTTGTACAGGTGCAGAACGACCAGGGGAATGATCACCCTGACTCACAGGTAGCTCTCCCTGTGCGCACCACATCCTACAAACAAAAAGCAGAGTGCCCTTCAGACATCTCAGCCACTCAGAGATGGCACACCCATACACAGCCCTCTTTCTCCCAGGTGCAAGGTGCTGCCCTTGGTGCGGGCTCGGCCCTGCCCCACAAGGCATCACTGGGTACCAGTGGAGCTGTGGCTCGGTAACTGACGTTAAGAGGAACTTTTAACACCTCAACAGCAAATGGAGGAGAGTGTTTCCCATTAGCGGCTGAGGAAGTGGTGCTCCTGTAACGTCAGCCTTGAAGGCTAATGAAGCTCAGATTGTGGCCGTGGCCTTTGAAGTACAGATGCCTGAGGTCAGCGCAGTTTTCGGAGGTGCCAGTGCTATGCTCTGTCACCGCGTTTGTCTGGGCGAGGGCCCAGTAACTCTAATCCTGTAATGATGTTTCTGTAAGCAACTGTATTTATTGTGCAGATAGAGGAGGATAGCTGCAGCGGTAATTAAACCATGGATATGCTGCGGAGGAGAAGCCGATCCAGCCCTGCTATATCACTTCCAGTAAAGGAAGGTACAGCCAACTACGCTGGTGAATAAATAGCAAAATGTTGAAATCATTTTAGTGAGAGAGCAGAGGGATATAAAGGACTGCTTGGCCACCTCCTCCATCCCCTACCAGCACACCGTGCCGCGGCTGGGAGCTGTGGCCGGGCACTGCAGCCTTGGTTATCAGCGATGCGCGGGGTAAAAGCACACAGCGATGGATTTGGCATGGTTATCTTCAGATTTAGTTCCTCTTCTTGGGTTGTGCCACGACCTCGGATCACGTCATGGGCATTTTATGTCTTCTGATGTAGATTGTAATCCACCAGGTATATGTGAATTGCCAGGAGGACATGGAGGCATATTCCACTCTAGCGGGGGGAAATATATGTCTATAAATATGGCTCATCAAAGAGAGAAGGTGAGCCTCCAAAGCTGGCTTGCTCTACCAATTGCTACCTCTTTGGGCATGTCTGTTGTTATTTTATTTTTTTACAATCTACTCAACTGCAATATCAGTACATCTCTTCGTATGGATTTGTTTATAAATCAGACTTCTGTTACATTTTATAAGCACTAGACATGCATAAAAACTCATCTATTTTTAAAAGGAGAAATGAATGGGAGTACTCTGTGTTCCTTTCTCATGCCGGTATCTCTAACTTCGATGGGACTCTATGTGCAAAATAGCCATAGAAATGCTGGTGAAGCATCCCTTCTGAACACCAAAGAATGGAAAATGCTTGTTCAAAGGAAACCTGATGGCAAACTGCAGACTTCAGTTGCACTACGCACACACACATGTGCGCATACACCTATACATGTATATGTACGTGAGTGTGTATGCGTATGCATATACACACACCTATTTCCTTTAGCTTGGCGCCTGAAAGTCCATTTGTGGGAATCCTGATTCTTGATATATTATTTGTAAACAGAGGGTCGGGGGACTGGAGTGTTTCCTTGACTTCAATGGATGATGAGGCCTCAAGCTGTGCGCTCAGATTGGGACCTCTAAGCATCCCGCTGCTCCCTAACAGCTTGCTGAAAAATGACATAATTTGTGACATCAGCAATATGCTGCTTTAACAGAGGATTGTAAAACAGCTTCCACCCTTGCGTGCAGGACAAAAACACCCACGCCCCCTCCCCCTTTCCCCCCATCACCTTGCATTCCTTCTACTTTTTCGGCACACGTTGCTATAAAGCCCTGATATCTGCCAAGCTGTAGGAAATTGCTTGGCGATGTCTGCGCGAGCTCCCAGCCTGCCGGTGCCAGGGAAGATGTCACCGTGCTGCACAGCGGCGGCTGCCAGCGGGAGGCTCAGCGAGGCCGATTTTAATATGGAGACTTAATTTCGAATAGGGTTCACAGTTTGCACGTAGCTGAAAAATGTCCCCTACCGCCTGGATGCTCAGGATGCTGTTTGGGGACGGAACGCGTTTCAGTTTGGACAATACCTTTTTATTTCAGTTGGTGCCTTTGCAGCATTTCGCGGCTCAGCCAGCAAGATGTTTTATGTAAGAGCAACAGCAGAGAGTATACCTGATTAAAAATCATCCAAAATGATATCAGAGTGGGATATGAGGCTGAAATTGAACCAAATAGTAGAGTTTGAATGCTTTTTGCAAATGCTGTGTTCCACACCGCAAGGCAAAGGGAACGATTTGCTTCCTGTGCTGCATGGAAGCGGTTGCATGCTGCATGCAGTGATGATGCATCTGGAGTGGAATTATTATAAAATCAGATGCAAACTGAAAAAAATAGAGTTTTAAAGGATATAAATGCCATCATAAGCTTAACCATTGTAAGAGGAGCATGCCTTAAGGTGAAGAGACTCATGGCTGCGTTTCTGCCACACTGAACAGGTGAATTCTGTGCCTGCCAGGGAGAGGCAGCTGCCCACTGTGGCTGGAGCACCCACCAGAGCTGCCGGACGGTGGCAGAGGGCCCCGTGCCCACCACTTGCTGAGGCAGTGAGGGCAGAGGCTTGGGAGGCAGAGCATCATCAAAACGTAAGGCTAGAATACACCATGGGGCTTGCCTGGTGTGTCTCCCTCATCGAGGCTCTGTGTCAGATGCTGACATAGCTTGCTCCGAAGAAAACTCATTGCTTTTCTTTAGTGACTTACGGTGCAACTGGTCTTCGAGGGGATGTTTCTTTATTTTGCTGGTTTGTTTTACAGATTGTTCAGGTGTTTGCATTTCCATTCGCTGCAAAGTCAGCTGAGCTCTGCCTGTCCTTCTGCCCAGCGCAGCCCCACTGGAGGGGATGGGTGAGAACTCATCCATCCTCATCCCTCAGCCTCCGTCACATTTTCTCTCCAGATTGTGGTCTGTGGGAAGAGGGGCTTTGCTGGGATTTTTGGGATATCCAGGTGTGTGCATGGAGGGGACACTGGGAAACAGCGAGGCGGGGGTGTGGAGGCTAACACTGCAAACCAGGCATGCCAGCAGTGCGCTTCGGGTATGTTATCCCATCCACGACAAGAAGAGCAAAATGCAGTGCAGAAGCGCAAAACAAGCGTTGCGTTTCCCGTAGCCCTTGCTGGTAACAACCAGCCCCAGACCTCTGTGATGTCTGGATTTATGCACGCTTGCTCAGGACGGAGGGAGAGCACGGATCCTATTTTCGTACTTGTTTCTCACGTGGAATAATGGGGGGAGAGGAGAGGAGGAGGGGGTAAGATGCAGCTGCAAAAACAGTCGGTGAGACATAAAAATCCCTATTGTTGTGTTGCGGCTCTCGGTGTCCTTCAACTTCTGGGCACAGCCACCCCCCCGGCTCAGGTTCAATGCACAGGGGAGCCGTGGGGCTCGGAGCCCCCTCTCGGTTTTCCCTAAGCCCCACTGTCAATTGTGCTTTTGTTCAAGGAAAAAAAAAGCCCAATGCATGATAATTTATAGCTGGGGAAGCAATTAAAAAAAAATTTATTATCCTTGCCTCCCGCCCCTCCAACGGAGTGTTACAGCAGCGGGGATTTTTGGTAGCAGAAGTCGGAACAAAATCAGAAGTGTGAGACCCAGCAGCGGGTTGTGGTGCAGATTTGGGAGTTCCAGCCCTGCGCTGGGAAGCAACAGCCCCCGAGCACAGTGGGATGCTGATCTCCCTGCTAGGGCACCCCATTCCTGTGGCGCTGGGAGCAGAGCCCCTCCTGCACCTGTCCTAGGGAGAGATGCTCAGGGCCGGGGGGAGAAAGGGGCTTGGGGAGAAATAGAAAACAAGGCAGTGCCGCACCCCACGGGTTTATCCCCACCCTGCTCTTCAGAACAGGAGTCGATGACCCACACTGCATGTTTTTCCAAAACAGCCACGGAATGGATGAAATGCGCTCAAAGCCGTGCTCGCTTTTTGTTTTTCTTCCCCTCCCACCCCACCTCCCCCCCCCCAGTTCAAAATCAGGAATTGCTGCCGAGGAGCAGGTACTCCCTTTTTCTGTCCCACAGACAAAAAGTTTTCAGAGCCCATTTCTCCTGGGTTCATTGATTTCCGTTGGCGGCGGAATCGCAGCAGGGCATGGACGCGACGTGGGGCGGCGGTGGGGAGGGAGCGGGGCCCCCAGTGCTGTGAGATCCGCCCGGGGGGTTGAGGTGGCCCCCGGGACCCCAGGAGGAGGCACAGCCCCGGGTCGGGCGCTGCTCGGTGCTGCGGGAGCACGGCGAGGGGCTGCGCTGGGAAACGCATCCCTGCCAGAGCGCCGTTTGATGCCGGCGTTGGAGAGGAAACCAAAACAATCTTTTCCTTTCAAGCCCCGATTTCAAAACAAAACCGAAGGAGAAAAAAATACGTATTTAAAAAAAAAAGCCCTCGAAATTTCGGAGCGCAGCTTTGAAGAGCCCTTGGCTGCTGCTCTGCTCCCGCCGCCGCACCCCTGCCCTCTCCCCGCGCTGCCGCCCCGATGGCGGCTTGAGCAGTGCCCTGCTCAATAATTGCTAGAATCTGATAAAAAAAAAAAAAAAAAAGGAAAAAAAAAAAAAAAGAAGCAGCAGCGGAAGGGAAAATGCACGCCAGCATTCAGGTGCTAACCTACTTATTTGAAAGTAATTTATTTTCCATTTTGCCCGTTTTCCCCCTTTAAAACAGAACGCTGAAAGAAAGAATAAGTGCTTTAACATTTCAATGTTGTGCTCTGGTAATTACTTTTTCACTTTTCCCTTAAGTTCCAATGTGAAAACCTCACAGGGGGGTCTTTGCTGCAGCAGGGCTACAGTTCCCAATCCCGAGCGCGAGATCTGCAATTACAAACCCATTCGGCGCCCTTCCCTATCATTAATATGCACAAAATCCCGCTGCTAATCTTATAATCTGTTTTGTTTCATCAATTGCCTGCCTGGCACCGGGCGGGAGAGAAGGAGAGGGAAAGAGAAGGGAAGAAAGAGGAACGGAATAAAGCTGGGAAGCACGTAGCGCTCCCGAAAGTAAACGGAGAAACAAATAAATGGGATTTTATTTCTTATAAAGCACAGCTCGTTAGGGCTGGGAAATGAATGCGGGCTCCTCGGCTGGAGGGGATCTGGGGAATTTGGGGGGAAATGGGAGTGCCCCAGAGCTGGGGCGAAGGCGCAGGATCGCATCTCCTCTTCCTCCAGAACAAAGTTTGTGGGGCTCGGGGCTGCCGGGACCCCCGGGGCTGCGGGGACAATGCAGACATTCTAGGGGGGATCCGCTCCCCCTCCCGGCATGGCACGAAGGGAATAAAACAATCTACACCACACGGGTCCTATTGAGATTAATGAAAAAATTATGCGAAAGGAAAAAAAGGAAAAAAGATTCCGACCCTGTATCTCATTTTGCTTTCCCTGTGCCAGGCCTCGCCCCCGTGCTGCCCTGCACCTGATGATTTACAGACGTAATCTGCGGGGAGAGCTAGAAGCGCGCCCGGCTCTGGCTGTCCCAGATCATCTCCTAAGTAATTGTTTCTCATTAGTCCCAATAATGTTTTAACAGCGCTACCCGTAATTTAGTCATCCAAGAATTAATAACAGAGGGACGCACGGGGCTGGGGCTGGGGGGGCTGTGAGATACAATCTGGGCAGGTAGTCCTTCATTAATCTGATTAGCCCGGGGGTTCCCGTGCCATCGGGACAGGTCACCTTGCTCTGGGACAGGTCACCCCACACCATCGGGATGGGTCACCCTGCAGCAGGACAGCTCACCCCACACCACTCGGGCCCTGGGGTCATCCTGTATGTATCCTAACGCTGGGGCCTGGCCGAGGCGCAGCGCTCCAGGCACAGTGTGTTGGGTTGGGGCTGGGTTCTGTTCTCCCTTATTTTTTTTATTTTTCCCTTCCTCTTCCTTCCATCAGAACGAAGCGAAGCGTTCAGAAGGCGCTGCTCGAGGTGCGGGAAGCACGAGAAGCGAGCAGATGGGAGGGAGAAGGCGCCGCGGCTCCCTACGTAAAATGGCCATGGAGGCGGCGAGAAATGAAACCCAAAAACAACTGTTTTCTATTTACAAATTTAAATAAACAGAACAGCCTTCCCCGCGGTGTTTGTCTAAGTGCAGCAGCATTGCTGCTGTGTAGGTCATGAAAAGGTTGGTGCATAGTTTAAAACTTCCCATTCTGTTAATTTCTTAAAGAACAGTCGTTCATAGTCTGAGCACAAAAGCTCATGATTTAATGAGGAACAGAAACAAAATCTCTGATTGTTGGTGTTTCAAACTTCATTGGAGTCCTCTGGCAACCACAAGTTGATCCTCTGCAGCTTCAATACCCTTTAGCCCTCCATATAAGAGTACATGCTGAATAGAGGACAATGCCCGGTTGTTATGTTTATTTACCCTTACTACAAGCTGGGTTAACCTCTTCAAAACAGCTTTACTAAGCCCGTTAACCACACGGCCCACATGACCTGTCGCCGTATCCCTAATGTGATGTAAATCTGACTCGCGACCATATGCACGAGTTCTGCCGCATTGTGCCGCCGAGAACCGCGCCTCGACCGCGGCTGCTGAGGAGCTCTGCGCAGCGCCCGCCCCGAAAGCAGATCCGGAGTCCTGTGTAAGGGCAGGGTTTTAATGGCACAGCTACACGGGGGGGAGGGGGCAAGAAGCCCGTGCAGGGCAGTGAGTTTCATCACGTTTATTTTAGCCGATGCGCGATTACCCGGAGCTTCGCCTTTCTGATGGACTTCTGCATGAGAATGGAGACTGAAGGCTGACCGGTGTCCACTCGTTACTTGAGGGGAGCTCACTGCTCATGTCCCGCTGGTGTCCTCCCGTGTAGTCACGATCCCATAGCCACGATGTCACGCAGTCATGACACAGCACCGTGGCGGGCTGCGGGGCATTGGGAGTGAGCGGCACTTTGGGTCGGGAGCACTGTTAGCGATGAGCAATTCCGGCAAGTCAATTATGGCAGATCTGCAAAATGTCAGTGAATCTCTGCTTAAGCGTGATGCATTTGATTTTTTTTCCCCCTCCCCAAAGTCTTATAGTCATCTTTTAAAACAAGCTTCCGTGGCCCCATGGTGAGTGCTCCATTTACCAGATCATTTTTTCTTGATGGCTGTGGCAAGCGTAACAATGTTCCGCGCCTGCTTCAGCAGCGGCATGTCGATCATGCTCCCGCGGAACGTGAATGCGCCCTGCAAGAGAGAGAACAACCGTCCTGAGTGGGCCTGGGAAGCCACAGCCCGGCTCTCCCATCAGAACATATCTGCTGGCAAGGCGCAGAGATGGCTCCTCGGGGGCAAGCTAAGCAACACCTGGAATAAAGGCGGTTTGGGGGCAGGCAGAGGGAATTCCCATGTCTGGGTGTGTGGCTGGGCCTCCGCACCAGGGATGCCGTGGTCAGAGAACAGGGCTGGGCTGGAACCTGGGAAAAAATAAATGGTGGTGGTAATATTGTGGTTACTGCAAGAATATTGCCCGAATCTCTGGAAGCAGCAGGAGGCCCTCCTGAATGCTGCTATAGGGGGTTTCCCAGCAGTGATCCCAACACACAGCAGCAGCCATGGGAGAGCCAAGCAAAGCCTGGCCTCGCTTTGCATTTCCAGGGACTCTGTGCTGGCGCTGTGCTGACGAGTTCAAAGCAATCAGCAACGCGTCGCAGCTACCACTTAGCAGCAGAAACACGTATGAAGTAGGGCAAAACCTGAGAGTTACCTTGGGTGTTCTTACCAAGAGAGGACTTTGACGATAAAGCACTGTGCATCAGAATAGGCCAAAAAAAAGGGGGAAAAAATGTTATTTGTAGTTCTGACAGTACCTTGACACATTCTTGGATAAAGCAAACGCAAAGGTGCAATTCCCTTCCTTCTTGGGGAGTTCAGAGCTGAGGGGGAAGCAGCTGAGAGGGGCATCCTGTGCAGCGTGGCACTGGGCCCAGGGCCAGGTCTGGCAGCGAGCAAGGCGAGGACGGAGGGACAGGGATGGGAATGGGTCGCTGCAGGTGTGTGTGTGCACAGGGTGGGATGGGCAGCTCGCTGCTGTCTGCTCGTCTGGGAGGGTTGGTAGGGGTTAAACAGAGGAATCTCATAAACAGAAGGAAAACATTGCCCTTCAACAGAAACGAGTATGAAATGTGCTGCTCTGGTGGTACGCATAGGTTGGCTGAAGGAGTATGAATTAAATCACATCGTAGAACAAGTAAAACAAAAACCCACCTAGAACGGTAACCTGACACAAATCAGTATCATTGCACATAAGAGCAGGCTCCGTAGGAGTCGTTAACAAACCAACAGTTAAAACTATGATTTTATTGTAAGCAGGATTTCATGCTAGAGCTTGCAGTATTTTAAGGGGGGTCGGAGAATAACGGGACTGACAGCACTTGGTCGTAGATGCTTCAGATGGAGTGTCTTGTTTACAGAGCAACCAGTCAAGCCTTCATTAATAGCAACAACGATATTAATTATAATAACGATAATAATACTTTCTGCCTTAGTGACATCCCAGCCAGTTTCACTTACAGTTTTAACATTTACAAAAGATGCAGCCTCAAACCGTTCCATTGATTAACTGTTGTGAAAATACATTAGGATTTAAGTAGACATTTTATGACAGTATTCTTCAGAATAATTCAAGTCGACGATCTAAAACTCCTGGTTAGCACAAGGCATATTTTTTCACAGTGAGAAAACGCATTTTAATTGTGTCTATTTTCCTACAGGCATTCAGTCACAGAATAGCTATTGTTTAAAAGAGAAATTCACGTGTGGGCGATAAGCAGAGAGCTGTAAAGGTCTGGAATGGCCCTTCTCAGCCCTGAGAAGTGGCTGCGTTGGGAGCAGCTCTCCCAAGTGCCCACAGTGGTGTGCAGAGAGGTGGGCACCCAGTGACGGTTGTGGGGTCAGGACATGGTCTGCAGGTCCCATCCTTCTCTTGGAGGTGTCCTGAAGCCAGGCACCTTCACAGGTGCCCATGTTGAACAGGATGGCTCTGGTCAGAGTGACTCAGTCTTGAAAGCAGAAATTAATGGTACAGCGTGCCCGTCCTCTGCTCATTAACATAGGTTGTTTAGAAGGGAAAACGGGATAGCAGCACGTGGAGGCGTGAACACCGAACCACGGCAGGTACGCAGTGCATTCTTCTGTCAGCATGCAGCTGCAGGTTTGGTTGTTATGAATTTGAATTCTCAAAGGGAAAACAGCAGCAATGAGTAACACAAAGAAGTTGGCTTCTCTGCCCGTTCACTCAGAGGTTTAATTTCTCCCTGCTAATTTGCAGTGCTGAGCTAAAGTCCAGAAAAAGAAACCGATTTTAATGCCATTGAATATGCCCTATTCACTGCCTCCCCTTCCACCCACAGGTTTCGGCAGATAGGAAATACCCGTAATTACAGCTTTGTCCCCACGCTCTCTTTTCCGACTCTGGTAGATGAAATTCGCCCTTAACACTCTTTTGATTTTTACTCACATTAATACGAAGAAAACGAGACTTTCTATAAACACCGTTTACTTTGATAGCGTTAATCTGGAGATTGGTTTAGCCATAGATCTAAATTTTCTTTTTGGCTGATGGTCTCAATCATCTCACACTTCCAGCCTGAACTGCCAGTAGTTGAGCTGCTGGTTGGACCCGCAGTCAGCTCTCAAGGAAACAAGACGCAGGCCAGGCCCAAAGAGGTCTTTAGGGCCTTTTTTTTTTTTTTTGCAAGAGGGAACTAGCAAAAAGTGACAGTCTTGGAAAAAAGACAATTGAGCACAGTCAGTGTCAGTGCCACAAAGGTCCAGCCTGCAGACAAGGGAAGCAACAACAGGGAGCTGACAGAGATCAGTCATGTTCACAGGCTGGGAGCTGGAGAGGCAGTCTGAGAAAAAGGGGGCAACTAAACGTAGCTACTGCCAAAACCAACTCCGATCTAACAGAGTTCAGTGTATAACTGGGGGCTCCTCGTTGACAATGTAGATGACACCCCTGGGCATGCATTGCCGTGGATCAGGGTCACAGATTTTGAATGTGCCGCAGCTATACAACATGCACCAAGTAGCAGAATGTTTTGGCATTGATCTTTAATATACCATGGCCAAAGGCTGAATGTGTTAGAGCACTGGTTCCTGGAACAGGGAGATGTTCTTTTTGTGTGTGTGTAAATCCAGGCAGCATCCTGGAACTTTTGCTGTGTGAAACTTTTGGGGGTGGTGAAGAGCTTGATAAATCTGTACTACCATCTCACAAACATAGCATAGGTTTTTTTATGGCAAGACGTATTTAATCTTCCTATAAAGTAAATGGATGGGATTCAGAGTTAGCGATTTCTGTTCCTGCTGGGGATCAGTGTGTTTTGGGTGAACCAGCAAAGGGGAAAAAACTCCACGTCCAACTCTCTTGCTGGCATTTATCACGTGTGGAAGAGTTGTGTTGACTTTGGATGGACAGGACAACAGGTGAGGCACCTTTCATGACTTTCCAGAAGATCATGGAAATTGAAGTCTCTACTTCTTCATCTCTCCTGAAACATTTCCATGTAACGTGCAGTGTTACACAGGGTTTTACTCCCTCCACTTCTGTTTCCTTATGTATCACTGGGTAAACTAGAGAAACAGGCTGGCTGAAGCTATTGGGGTACAGAGCACTTCAGGGACCCCATAGCTCTGTGGCACACTTGTCTCTGAACGGTGGCTTAGATGAAAGGCAATGAGTTAATTAAAGCGAAATAATAATTGTTCTGGGACATGTGGGACAGCAATCAGACAAGCTAGTCCCCCCTGGTTTACAAGAAGGAGGAATTAGAGGAATTCCCACTCCTGGGAATGCTTGGGGCAGTCTCCTCAGCATTTGCTCTTTCCTTGCCTCTACCCGTGTCCGTCTGGGTGGCTGCAATGAGCTCCTTGCAATGCTGCTGCAGGCCCTCTGTTCTTAGATGGAGGAAAATATCAATAACTTGTATCCATACTGAATGACAGGATCAGTTTTCCTAAGGGCTAGCAAGTACGTACATTTCAAAGTACTGAGAAAATCCAAAAATCTCCCCAAAATCTACTGGCTTCACTTTTGGTTGCAGATGTGGCTCCAAATGGAAGCACTAGTTGTGAGGACTCTGTGTTCTGTTTTGGGAATCAACAATACTTGTTATCAATTACTTTGACCTTTGCTAATAAACCTTGCTTGTGGTTTGTCTATTGTAGAAAAAAATACAATTGCCTCGTATCACGTGAAATAATACAGCCAATGGTGCTATGCTCAGCTGTGTGCCTACAAGTACGGACTGCATGGGGCAGTCCCATGTGGGGACAGCCAGCTCTCTCAAAGCAGTTTACTTTGGGATCCTAGTCAGGAGATTTGGATGGCAGGTTTGGAGGTACCAGGAGACGATCATGAGCAGATAGGGCCTTAGCATGGGGTGGTCTGGTCAGTGGAAGAAAAGGAGAAGAGAACTAAGGTTGTGTTCCATGGAATTGCAGTACTTAGGAGAAAGCACTTGCTGCTGAATTTTGAATTAAATGTAGCTCTGAGATGAGGGTTACTGAATGCTTGTGAAATTCCCAGCAAATCTCTGCGACTGGTTAGGTGACTTGCTCAGAAGATGAGGAAGCTCTTGAGTGAGGGGAAGTCCTTTGGAGGCACTCTGCTGTCACTAGGTTAGAAATACTGCCCCTCTGATGAAGATGTGCTTTTCTTCAATTACTTTTCTTACCAGTTCAGCTAGAAATATTTTCCCTTACAAACCAAATCCCTGCACTCGTGTAGACAAGTGTCCTCAATTCCACAGACACTAGAAATGTCTTTGAGCCACAATTACCTGAGAAACAGTCTCTATTTTTGTTGTAATTCAGTGGATTATTTGGGGATAAATCCCAGAAGTCTACTTAGGACTTTTTGGAGACCACAAATATACGTGGAATAAACCCACTAAAATCCTCCCAGGTCTGAGAACATTATCTCTAATCCTGCACATTAACCTGTCCTAAGGAAATGAGAGTGCTGTGTCCTGGAAGAATGGCAGATTTGCTCTTCTGAGGAGGGGAGGAAGCAGGTGGATGGCAAAGGGTCCTCCTAAAAAGCATGGCATTCAGGAAGATAATTCCCTCAAGGATTAAATGAAAACACACATTCTTTAAGCACCCCCCTGCAGAGGAAATGTGGAAATCTCTGCTTCAGGGCTTAAAAAGAACGCTTGGATTTGCTTACAGGTACATGAACAAAAGGGAGCCCAGCTCGCAGCACATGGAGCTGGGTCTGTGCCTGGGGGAGGAGTGATTAGCCTAACCACAAAGGAATGACTTTCCCTTCAAACAGAAGGTTGAAACCATATTTTTGGGGAAGTCAAGAGTAGGAAATAAGCTAACAGCTGTGATGGTGCTGAATGAAGGCTTAATTAATTTTTTTTTCTTCTATGAGAAGAGCCAAAGAGCCATCACAGAGAGCTGGGTCACAATTCCACTTTTATTTTTGGTGAACTTCCAAAGGTCAGTGAGCTGCTAGGAGCTGGTCAATGATATCTGGGTCAACTGAGCACGTTTTTCAGGTTATAACAAGAAAAAGTCTCCCACTCCTCTCTGCTCAGGCCTGTCCTGCCTCCAAATTGACATGCAACTCTCGGCCTTCTTTTAGCATCTTTGCAGTAGGTAGGAAATGGCAAAAGGACCAGTGCAGTCACACAGGACAAACTGAGGACTCCACACATAGCAAGCTACACAGAGCTTTTCTGGTTGCATATTTTTGTATCCTCTGCTCTGAACCCTTTGACATCTGCCCCTCTTGGTCACAACGTTATGTGAGGAAAGGAAGGCACTTGTAAACAAGATCTTTAGGAAAAATAAATGATCCCTGGAAAGATTTGTCAAAAATTTCCTTTTGGCAAGAGGAGATACTTAGGGGGGTCTCAGTGACCCACGGATGTCGGGGATGAATAGGGAGGGAATTCTGCAACGTATGTATGTACACCAGCAAGGCTGTGTCATCATCACATCTTGATGTGAAGAAGACTTTAAATATCACTGCCTTTTGCTTCTTTTCACCTGCATAAACTTCCACCAGTACAGAAGCAGTTACTGGGTACAGAGGATGCATCACTTTGTAATGCAAGACTTAGTCGGCAGCCTGTGTGCGCGAGATATGATTCTGCCTCGTGGAGAGGATGGAAAGACACAAAAGGTCGAGAAAAAAAGAGGAACAGCAACATGAAATAGAGATTTTTTTTCCCCCCTCAAATAAGCCCCTAGCAGCAGTACATGAACTCTGACGGGAAAGTCCTCTCTAAAGCTCAACAGGCGGAAAGGACTCTGTGATCCTCCCAGTCCACAACGGGGCAGAAGAGATGAAGAACAGGGACCCAGAAAATCTATTACTTCAGTCTCGAAGAGTGCCATCTCCTCTGCCCAGTGTTACTGTTCCCAGTCCTTGGATGAGGGTCCTGCCCTGCTGTGTGACCAGGCAAGTCGCTTTTCCATTTCACAGCTCCCCTAGACTGCCCGAACCACTGGGAATAGCTGTTTAGGCTGGGATGGGCCAGCAGATCCTGCTTGGTCCAGCCCCAGAAACTACTTCAAGCCATTGAGGTCTCCACCTTACACTGAGCCTGTGAAAGATCCCTGAATGAAAGGCTGGCACCAGGGTTTTTAATTGCTGTCTTTTACGTTTTCACTAGACTCCTACTCACTGTAGTTACTGCCTTCTTGTGTGCTCCAGTAGAGTAGCAAAGAATAAAATTAAAGAAATGAAGACAGTCCTAGGAATATTCTTCCTTAGTTTACACCCATCATCTATGTAATGGATGGGGAATGGAAGAAGCCTGGAGAGCACACTGGTTGGAGATGCTGCTGCCAAGGAAAAATTTACTTCATAGCACAAAAGCAGCTCCCTGGATAAACATCATATCCAACCAGTGAGCATGATGGTTATTATACAGAAAAATGAAAAGTAACTAACACTAAGATCAGTATCCTCAGATGCCCTTAATTAAGTCATTCAAAATTAACTTGAGGCTTACAGTTACTGAAGCAATTTGTTAAAACCTCAAAAATTGAATTTGGAAGCAGGTGCCTACAGGACACACAGAAGGCATTTGATACTGAAAGGGAAGGTGGTCGCAAAATGCAACACAGGAGAGAATAGTATTAACAGTGAAGCTCGTTCTGTCAACAAGAATGGAATCACTACTATTCTTGCATTCTGTATTATTATCTCTAAATTTCACATGAATTCTCTGAGTAGGGTTGAGCAGCCATTCCTCACTGCGGTTCTCTATTCCAGTTGAGAGAAAGCTGCTCTAGCCCTGTGAGAACGGCAGGAAGCACAGAATGGAGCTGCAAGGCAGCAAGACTGCTGCTTCTGAAATTACCTGAAACAGTATTTTGGCTGTAAGGGCCTCCAAATTTCACTCAGTAAGCCTTAGAAAGGACCATCTGGTCAGAACATGACATGTCATGTCAGATCCTGCTTTGAAAAGTGAGCACTTTCTACTACTTTGCAAGCAGGGCCCGGCACATCATTGCCACCATGGTTTGCTTTGTGCAAAGTGGTTCTTAGCACTGCACCTCTATGAGCCCACATGGAAGAACAGGTTGGCACCTTGTTGAGGAGGACCCCATAGAGGTGACATCCTCTGTCCTCCGTGGGTGCACGTCCTGGGGGACAGGGGCCATGTCCCTGGCTGGGCAGGCAATGAAGGTGTGCAGAGACTGTCCTCCTGAGTGGAGAAATGCAGTGTACAAGCGCATCCTATCTGTGGAGGCATTCACGGCCAGGCTGGGAGGGGCCCTGGGCAACCTGGTCTAGTGGGTGGCAATCCTACCCATGGCAGGGGGTTGTAACTGGATGGGCTTTAAGGTCTCTCTCAGCCCAAGACATTCAACGATGCTATGATCCCAGACCCTCTGACCCCGTGCACTGGCCTTTAATATGTGGAGGAAAACAGATTTAAGATCCAATACGTGCCTGCTGGGGAGCAAGGAAGGGAGAATTAGCAAGAAGATGTTTTGTGTGAGTTTCTGCCCTGCTTTAGGAGCCTTTGCAGCCCTGTGCAGAGAGGTCCGTCTCCTGCTCTCCCCACCTGGCACATCTCCCTCAGGACTGATTGTGCCAGCATAGGAACTGGTAGAGTAAAAGCAATTAGTTAATACGTCCCCTTCTGCTGTGCTGTGGGGGCTCAATACGTGCCCCCAGGTGAGTCTTCCTAAGAGAAAGGCCTTCAGCTGTGACACAACACACATTTTGTGCAATTGTACAGATAAACCTTAAGCACGAATACAGGCTCTATTGTTATATATGTATCAATTTGCACTTCTAGAAACAAGCAGCCTGACAGTGGCCTGTGCTTAAATCCCAGCAGCACTCTCCATTTACATGCAGAGAAGCACCTGAGCCTGTACTTCCTAACACTAGCACTGACAGGAGGTAGCAGTGCCACCCAAATCCCTGGATCCCCCATGTGAGGAATATGCGCTGCTCGCTTCACGCGGACAACAGATCCTTGCAGATATGTTCTGTGTATCAATATGACACACAACAAGGTGCCTGGTGCTCCCCGTGGGGTCCTGACCGCCCCGTGAGCCCTGCGAGGGGTCTGCTCTCAGCAGGCAGAGCCTTCCTGGGCCCGGCGGGAGCTGGACAGGGCCCAAGAGCGAGGCGCATCGTCTCCAAGATACAGTGGCTTGGGGCAGCTTGTCCCAGACAAAGAGCATTATGAAGGAACCACTGCTGGAAATTTCCATCCCTTTGTTGGGTGGATGCTGAGTAAATAAATGCATTCCTGAGATTTTTCATAATCCCGGAAAGGCCCGTAAAAGAAGCTCTACAGCCTGTCAAATCGCTAGCGTTCATAAATATTATTCCTGTGCCGCTGAGCACACGATGTACAATGGCACAGAACTGAATGCAAGAAACGTATGCCAAAAGCTTTCTAAGGAGAAGTCTGTGTGTTTGGATACTGTGTGTGCAGATATTTCTTCTGTTTTGTCCCTATTACAGCTCAGATTTGTGAACTGCTCACCTTAGCTCTAAACAATCCTTACCTGACAGGCAACTTCGGCGGCAGCATTTAGCTCCCTATGCCTGGTGTGATGTGCAGGTGCTTTGAAAACATTGATAAATCAGTACACTGATGTTAACGTGTAAGCAACCTCTTACTCGACTCTTCTGTTTTCCCTTCTGTCTGAATCTTATTTTAAAAACAGACGACTCAGGAAGATCCTCTTACAGCAACAATGTCCCACTCACTTGTCATATAGAAACAGACAGAGAAGGTA
This sequence comes from Numida meleagris, assembly GCF_002078875.1. NCBI lineage: Eukaryota > Metazoa > Chordata > Aves > Galliformes > Numididae > Numida > Numida meleagris. The sequence goes on from NC_034409.1 coordinate 142,023,230, forward strand.
TTCTATTCACCCGGTGCACTGGTAATGTAAACACGGGAGTTACTTGCACAGCAGAGAGCAATACCGGCAGTCACAGAAGTGAGATCTCCCCAAAATAAGCTGGCAGCTTCTCCCACTAACTCTGCCCTTTCACACTCAGTTAATCTGGATTTCTAAGCTTACTGGTCTGTTTAATGCAGCACAAATTCTATAGACATTTAGAACAGAACCTGACTTTCAGCCTACCAAGACATTTATTGCTTCTCCCTTTCTGAACACACTCTGACATTTATCTAATACTTTTTTCCAGCAGCTACCCCTGCTTTCTTTAGGATGAAATTTTTAATTTTGGAAATCACATCCTCTACTAAAACAGATCTGCTGGAAAAATACTGAAACAATACAGAAATGAAACATTTTTTATCAGTACTTTTCATATTTAGATCTCAAATTTCTAGACAATAGAGAACATTTAATATGTAATTTGATAAAACATAAAGTGTACTTTTTCAACATTTGTCTTTTGTTTGTCCAAAATACATTGTTACTATTCATTTCCTACATATGCTATTTTTCGAGTTGAAGATATATTAAAAAAAAAATACAATGAAACCAGCCTAGAAGCCAAACCAAAATAACACCCCAAACAGCACTATCTCGGTAACGTAAACCTGAATGTTTTTGGCCAGCAAAGTCTTTAATACTCTTCTGTTTGGACACTGTCACAGCATCTCCAGTTCTGCAATGCTCATCTGATAGGCAAATTTTTAGGAACCTCAATACTCACAATTTGGGGGCTGCTCTGCCCAAGCTTGTCAGCTTCCAGGACGAAGGAGCCTGCCTCAGCCTTCTCTCAGAGAAAGATTATTATCGTAATTGTCTCTCTCAAACTGGAACAGATTGTAAAAGCTTATTACTGTATTTCAATATAAAATACTGTTGACCAAGGGCAGCAAACTTTAAAACCATTGAATAATAAACTGCGATCCCAGAGACCAAAGACCGGTAACTTATCTGCCGCGCAAACAACCACACAAATCCCTCACATTTATTTTTTCCAGGCTTTCAGCTTTGATTAATAACATGGCAAAAGCACACAAGTCTCAACCATATTAACCACAGCTATATTTTCAGCCCTACTGACACGAACGCTTTAATAAAATAAAAGGAAAAGGAAAACAGAAGAGGTGTTTCATTAGGACATGAGGATTACTAAAACCACTGTGTAGAGCATTTGTCAGGAGGTGGCATGGGAAGAGTTATTACTTACATTTTAGCGTGTCTCTAGGACGCAGAGCCAGAGGCTCCCTCGGTGAGATATGTTTGCTTTGGAAAAATATTAAGTAATCAGCCTGCCCGAGCTCTTCTAGCTGACACGTTTTTAATACCAAAATGCAAACCCAGTTAAGAAGTTTGCGGGAAACGCTACAGGGAAAACTGCTTTTCCAGTTTTGTTACGAAGCCCAGCAACACTGAAGCGGTGCAAGGTCCAGAAGTTCTCAGATTAACCTGCCAGTTCTTTTTCCAGACAGGCAGCTACGTGTGAAAACATATAAAGCATACATATATGAAGCATGGTTAAAAAAATACACCGAGATGCAAACCCCCACAGATCTGTACTTGTGCCTGATTACAGAAGTTTACAACCTAAATGAAAAGCATTTATTAAAACATAAAAAAAATGGCTGGTGTGATCAAGAAACCAGTGTTATGTCAATAAAATTGCAGCTTCGAAACAAATCCAAAGAATAAGGCTTGTCTGCTACGAAGTGCTTGTATTTTAACATCAGTAGCTTCATTACTGTGTGATGCTGGGACTGTAGTTACATCTTGCCCAGTCTCCTCACTGGTTGTACAAACGACACGGGTATTCCATAGATGAGTTTCTAAATTCAGTGAATTAAAGGTATTTTACAAATAATAAAAATAAACAATATTGGGCCGAGCATGTCGCTTGACTTTTTCATTCTGCATCTACCTGCCCACACTCTTACTCTAGCAGCACATTTATAATGATGCCTTTGGCAACAGATCCAAGCTTTTAAAATCAGGATAACGTGCAATGCTGGTCACAGATTTTCTATTTCTAAACCACTAACAGGAAGACAGCTACCCTCCAAAACAGGGGAATTAGAACAAAGAGATACAGGCATGTAACACAGTAACGGTGACCCTGAAATAACTGCTCAGGACGGCACCCAAATATGATAGTAAAGGATGCATTAGAAACACCTCGGTTCTGCTGCCGGGATGCGGCAGCCTCGCAAAGAAAAGGGCAGACCAATAACAGATACCTTGTCACACTTTCATCCTGAGATGAAAGCACCATTTCTGCTTTGACCTTTTTTAGAATCCATAACACACAACACCTGGGGCAGCCGAGATGCAGGGGAACGGGGAAGGGGCACGCTGCAGCTTATTCCTACCCACCAGCAAGTGACAAAACACACAGAACATCTCTAAACCGCACCGCAGAAAGCGAGAATCTATGCACAGCCCTACATGTGAGCTTCATTAACAAAGATATTTTTTCCCACTTGAATTGCACACATACGAGTGTAAACCATTTCTGCATGCCCCCACTACCCGCTCTGACATCGGGATTTTGGCTGTCCCAGGCTTGGCTGTCACTAAGACAAACATATTTCACCGCAACTTTTTTTCATTCAAAAAGAGGCAAACTGGATTATAGCAAATAACCTTTAAGATAATTAACTGACAATGCTGCAACTAGCATAAAATCTTCCTTCAGGCGACCCCTAATTTAAGTATTACTGGCACAAAGTGGAGACAGATTGTGCATCACCACCGCAATATTTACATAGCAGAAACCCACAGAGCAGGAAACGTGAGACTCAATGATGCACTAAATTAGGAACAATCATATTCTAGTGTTAATTTGCTTTCCACTCTATCCAAATTTCAGGTCCAGCAATTGGTACAAATGCACATAAAACATTCCCATTTTTAATGATTAAGAACCACAATCCACAAGCAGCTCTGCTCAGAAGTAAATCTACTCACTGCTAGGGATGTTTGCAACCCCCCAAAAGCGAGGCAGTTTTACCAACACAGAGATGTTCTGAAAACTGAGTCTTCCTCATCTGTTTATCCCTTTCCATCAATTATGCCTGCACAAGCTGTTGGAGTCTTCTGCCCGGCTACCTGCCTTTTGCTTGCAAATATTTTCTTTTGGCTGTCGCACCGTGATTCTGTGGTGCAACTCAGAAGCAGTTTTAATTCACCGATGCTGCAGATATATATGCGCGCACTCAGAAGGCTCTGTGCTCAGAGAATTAATGTTAAAATGGAGAGAGAAAAAGATAGCCAGGTTATTTGTAAACACACTGGGAAAGTGCCACATTTATAATAAATACACACTCTACAGTCTCAATCCAGATACAGATTTCAAAAGCGTGACTCTCGAATGCAGCATGCTTTGTAAGATGAATGCAAACAGCCATCACCAATCTCTCTAAATTTTAAATATTGTTTAAATTTTCTTTCCACGACATCATATAACAAAATATTTACCTTTCCTAAACGCTGATGTTCTTCAAAAGCAGAAATCAGTTCTTGTGCCCACTTTATTTTTTCAGGGCTGGGAGAGAACTGTTCCTGGACAACAGCAATTTGGTTAGGGTGAATCACCTGCTTACCTACAAAGAAGATTAATAACACCAGAATCATGCATCGACAAACAGATGTTCAAGCAAAATGTTCCAACCACTTGAGGCTCTCCTATGCCTAGCAGAATTTCTGCCACTGAACTAATTATTTTACTTGTTTTCTTTTATTATTTAACTGGACTGTGTGCCAGATTTTTAAGAATAAAAATATCTTCCGCAATACTTGCATTTAGTATGTTTGAAGGGACCCAGAATTCATTCTCCTCCCTCCCCATTTCAGTCCATACATCTTCCATCGGTCATCTCAGGTGGAATTGTTGGTTGGGGCAGTCAGCAGTGCTAGCGTACAATGCACCTCTGAATTTTACCTATATAAATAGCAGCTCCAGCCACTCGTAAATAAGTTGCATTAAAATGTGTTCAGAAAGTGAGATTTATCGAACTGAAAAGTTTCCGGTCATGCAGGGATTGTTCCCTCGATTCTTAGCATTGGCTCTGCATCACGCAATGCTCAGCGCTACTTATGTTTTTGTTGTGGTTCACAGGTGCAGGGAGACTGGGATATTTATTTAGCCACCCGTATATTAAACTGCTGCCAGAGGTGCCCTGAAGTGTTACGAAGCACTTTTTTTAATCCTTTCTTGTATGAACATACAGTAGGAAAATAAAAATAGGTGTTGCCTTTTTTTTACCAGAGATTTTCCAATCTGAATAGACAGCCACATAATCCTTTCTAATCTGTTATTGTACTTAGCCACACTAAAACAAATACATATCTAATTTGTTTGACAGTTTTAAAAGTGTGGCACTCGACGTTATTAGCCTGTTTCTAAGGGAATTTCACAGGCGGCGTGATGGCTGCATGATCCCCCGCGCCGTGTCGTGGGAGCGCTTCAATAAAGCGGGGCTACTGCAGCTCCCGGCTCCTCAAACCTCGCCGTGACACAAATTAATCCCTCTATGCCACACGGCAGAGCGGGTTGCAGCCACGAGCCCCATCCCCAAGCCTTTCACGCCTCCTGGCCCTACAGCAGGGCACCTCGGGCTAGGCCAAGGGCCTGGGGCTGCTGCGGGGCTTGCCTCATGTTGGGCCTGCACCTCCTCTGGCCCTTGTGCGGTGCCCAGGGACCCTAAGGAAACTCAGGAAGCTGTGTGGCTCTGGGGTTACATTGGCACTGTGGATGTCTGCCCACGGCATGCGGCCCGGCCTGGGGAGGGAACAGGACCCTTCCACTGATCTTGTGGAGATAAAGCTAGAAATAAGCTCATCGCTACACACAAGAAGTCCCATACCACAGCACACGCATGCCACTGTTTTAAACAACAGAATGGGAAAAAGATTCCCGTCACTGGGATTCCTTGTGTCAGCTTGCAGTGGCTCTCTGATAAATGTTTGCCGTGACAGGATTGTGAGTGCAGGAGCACAATCTGCTTTCATTTGATAAAAAACAATCGTAACTCTTCAGCATCCCCGCATTTCTTTAAAAAGCTACAAGTTGCTCTATTTTATTTTAGTTCTCATTAAACAGTTGCTAGTTTAAGATCTTGAGGGCATCCAGTTACTCTGTCTGAAATTTTAATATGGCAATGACTTAAAAATAATTTAAAAATCGCTAGAAAGTTTGAAGCTCCGTAAGATCTGATTAAAAAAAAAAAAAGAAATTACAGGCAGACAAATTCCCTGAGCTAATGTTTTACATTCGTTCCAATCAAACGTATTTTAGTCACTTTAATTAAACGTCACTACTGATAGGCTTCTGTATTTTTAATATGACACATTCTAAACCACTAATTGTAAAGATGGAGACTGTACAAATAATTCCTGCAAAATCCTGAGAATCTGGCTTTCTGGAAGAAATAAAGAACAGATTTTAATTTGTACTTAAAATTACAACAAAACCAAAAATACATGCCTGATTTTTTAAGGTGTAAAACATTTCTGTAAAAACATTTTCTTTTGATACAAATATCCGTAGCAGGAAGCTATACTTCGCATCATTAAAACATTACCAAACAATTTACAGAGAAGAAAATCGAACCTTTGATTTATAGCACTCAGTGGATTTTTGTCACAGAATTATGTATCCAAATAACTGTATAATAGACGTAATGCCATGCAGGAATGAAGCAAATATTTTAAGTGGAATTGTTGTTATTGACAAGTTACCGAGAGAGTGCAAAATTGGAATACATTAAAATTTATGACCATGAAATCCTTTTTACAGTACCTCTTGATATATCGTGCTTTAAATCAATACCTGTCAAGTCTTTTAGGTAACTGTATGATGGTGTTGTTTTAGTCTTCTACAAAAGACTACAAAAAAAGAGGAAACCTATAGTGTTTCGTATTTATATCTGCCTTCTCAGCATGGAGCACGGGACTTTCTATAATGACTAAGTCGGCTGTTAAAGCTTATCGTAAGTCTTCCTTAATTTTTTACATAAACTTTCCTAAAACTGATGACCATTTACATAGGTAGCACACTGGCTTTAAGTCCACAGACTACGGCGTTGTAAAACATCTTGTCGTGCGTGCATGCGTGTGTATGTATATATATCAATATGTACACAAAAGATGTATTACATTGGCTAAACTACATTTGAAAACAATCAATTTTATGGAATCACACTGACTGAAGAAAAACTAGACTGTTTAAAAGCTAGCCGGAAAAAAACTTGCCACTGAGGGTCACAGTAGTAACCAAATAGATGGTAAAATCTTCGTTATATTATTTAACTTGTTAAATTGTCAGTGAACACGTGATCACTTTAAGGATAGTTCTATTCTATTGGTTTCTGAATACAAGAAAATATAAGGACATGTAACTTTGCTGAATACTATGGAGTTTATGATTACGTTTGAGAGCGGTGAATTTGGCCCTACGCGTGCATGCGTTTTGCCAGTTACCAGGCAATTGGCGAGTTTCCCCTCATTTTAGTCCTGTTGATTCCAGTGGTTTAGATCACATGTGAAAAAGTAGAAAGCTGTGATCGTAAATAGTTAAAAATAACAGGAATCATGTGTTTAGAACTTGTTATTAAGGCAATGCTTCAGGATTTTATTATCGCATTACTAACAACAGCCAGTGACAAATATGATGTATTTTTTAGAAGGTCATGGATTAAGCTAGGGTCCATTTGTAAATTTCTGTGACAGAAATGAAATTGCAAATGTTAAAATGTTTTTATTCAAATAGTTTTCAAACCAAATGTTTTTTCCTTTTAGTTTTGAAGTGACATTTTAATTTAGCCAAACTAAGCAAAAACAAAGATTAAGTAAACTGCAAGCAAAAGAAAGAAAAAGACGAGGGAAATATTTTTGATAGCCCTCAAATATTTTTTCTTTACTGAAAATATGAAAAAGTCTGTTTTGTTTAGAATGGATTTTTTTTTTTTAAAGAATTTTGGCCACAACATGAGAATATTGACCCATCTCTGTTTATGATGGGAGTGTTTGTCAGGCTGCTTGCTGCACTTTTGAGATGTGGTGATTAGAATTGCAGAGAGGCAGAAGGCAAAGAGCTGTGAGTTTATGTTAGTGAAGCTGGTACCTTATACCAAGCTTTACTCCTCACACAGAAAGGAAGGCACCTTTATGGATGCGTTAGAAACAAACTTGATGCCCTAAACTGCCACGCATGACCTTTTTATTTGTCTTCTATCTGGAGCCTATTCTCATGTGAGAAAACTTCCTACAGAAAGTCAGTGGAATCCAAAACACCATCAGTGCTGTTTATGCTTTGTGATTTAAAATTTTCCAAACTAGCAGCCTGAGCAATGTATTTAAAAGCACATTAAGTGTTCAGAAAGATAGCTCTCAAAGGTGCTGGGCATCTGCAACTCCATCTTCTGTCAACAGGAGGTTCAGATACTTAAATTTTTTAAAAATCAAGCCCTTCCCTAAACTAGAAAAGACTGGTCTCGATTACGTAGCCATCAGCAGGTGCTACCATTCAGGAGCTCCATTATTTTCCCCACTTCAATAGCGGACGAATTGAGGGTGGAAGTCCACACGGACAGAGATAATGTTGTGTAGCTGTGAGGAGCTCCCTGCTCTGCCTCTGAAATGAGATCTGCTTTTGCAACTGCTGAAGCTCAGCAGACGGGAAGGCAGAGTTTGGGCTGAAGAGAATCGATGGCTTTTTTTTTTCCTACTGTCGAGTCGAGATCACTTAAAAGAACACTTTTAAAAGAACACTCGCTGTATTTGGTCACTTTGCTTAGTGCTTTAAGACATCGTATGCCATTAACTGTAAAAATACACTGTGCTAAACCACATCATCGGGATCTATTCCTTTGCTAACAAAACCTGAGCAGCTATACGATTGCTGTGCATACATCCTGAACGACAGTCACAGACGAATAATGTAAAACGTCAGAGCTGCATCCTAGAATTCTATAATGCATGTGTCAAATGGCTGATTTCTATTGCAAAAACACAATCTTTGGTGGCTGCACTATCCCACCAGGGTGTCCAAGTGATCTGGTACACCAATCACAGAGTAACAGGCCGCATTACAGGGCTCTGTTGCAAGGAGCCTGCTGGTCTTGCTGTCTGCCAATACCCGTAGGTGTCACCAGCACTTACTGGGAGGGGAGCCAGGAGATGAAAAACAAATCAAAGAAAATAATAAGAAAAGAACTTTCCTGTAGCAATTAGCGTGCAGGGTTCGCTTATCAACTCCTTCACCTAGCAAGTGCTTTTTAAGCAATTGCTGTTTAAAAAACATGCAAAAGGAAACTGAATATCTTTAAAAAGTGACTGTGGAGTGACCATTGCAAAGTACAGTATTGCTTCTCCCATACTCTGTGACAGGAGGAATCACATCCTGCACACCCTCTGCCCCAACCTCTTTTCAAAACAGTCATATGCTTCAAGGGGTGTAGTTTTAAAAAGCAGCCTGTGGCTTTTCAGGCAAAATTTCCAGGCACAACTGTAAAGGTGCTAATTAATGCAGATGAGCTTGGTACCACTTAGTTTTTAAAAAACTGACCTGAAAAAAAAAAGCAAGTTATTTGTCAAAGTAACAGTACACATAGCAGTATCTTGAAATTGAAGAATATAGGCATTATTTTGAGACATTGGCAGAAACCCATACCAGTGAAGCCCATTGAGGCACCTTCCCTGGATTGCCTGCGGAGCCCATCTTCATCTCGGAAATCAATGTAAACCAAGTCTATTGCTTGGAGGCCAAATGCCTTTGCTGTGACTATTATTTTTTGCCTGGCATATAGAATATCGTGAGTTTCCTTACTGCTTGTTGCACCTATGAAAAGAAAGAAAACAAAGAAAAGATGACAAGAGCGCCTTAAGTCTTTCTCATGATAAAAAAAAAAAGAAAAGGAAAGAAAATTTGAGGTTTCATTTAACTGACTGGAAAACAAAAGTGGATCGCAGGGCTGTATTGTAAAACCGATACTCCCGGGGAAAAAAATAAGCTGCTTTAGCAAAAGAAATAAATCTCTCTTTATAAAGTCGCTTATAAAGTTCAGATTTTGATTCAGTTCAAATCAGAAATTGTAAGCATGAAGTCGATGGAAGTTTTGGCTCATAAGGACGACCGAGTTGGGACTAATGGGCAGCAATTACCTTATTGTATTACTGTATGTGCAGCAAGAAGCACTACAGCAAGAGAAGCTTTATACAACGTGACACACTGGCTACAACTAAATGGTTAAAAAACTCACACTGAGAGCAGAATTGCACTTTCCTTGGTTGTGATTCTTGTCACAACGGATGTCCTAAGCTGAATATTTAAGCTTTAGTATTTGGATGAAAAATGACGGTAGATGACTGAGAAGAACCAAAAGTATTCACAAGACTTGACGTGTTCACGGTGCACCAGATAAGCAGCATTCTCACGTGAAGGCTGGAGTAAAAAAATAATAATATGCTCCCTTTCCTGAGGGTCACTGTTTAGACGCAGATTTCCAATTTGTTAGGAATAATTTAATGAATCAATGCTAATTTTTATATTAACATATTTATTTTCAATTTAAACGTCTACAGCTGTGAACTAATATCTTTAAACTGAATCAGACTAATGAGGAGATAAGTGGCTTCTCAAAAAAAAGTCTGAACTACTTTTCATTTTCAAGGAAGATTAATAGTGTTTTTACAGGAAAATATGCTAGGGATTACTGTATTGACACGGGACATATTTAAAGCAAATTTATTATAGCAAAATGTGACACGAGAGTATTTGCAGATGATGTCAAAATCCTGAGTGATAACTGACTCTAGATCAGAGATAAAGTAGACACCAGAATTTTAAGATTTTTAACATAGTTCTTAAAAGCACGTGTGTGTTTCTTATGGGTACTGTATTTTTAAATAATTTCAGTGACTCAACAATTTGCTTTTATTTTTTATTTTGTTTTATTAATTTTTGCTATTGCACTGCAAAAAGCACGAGGAAGTGTCAGTGCCCTGTAATACACAGGAACCACATTTTAATTTCTCAGTGATACATTCCACGTTGAAAAAAATACGGAGAAAAGGGAAAATGTAAAATGCAGAATCAAGTGTTCTTATTACGTTAATTATTGCTGTTGGTAATGCAGTGGAGATAAATCACATCAGGTTTCTCCAATGCATATGCCATCAACCTTTATAGAAAAGAGACAGGTAACAACCTATGCTGGCACGGAAATCCTCTCCTCCAAATACGACTGCATCCAAATGAAAGCCAACCTGGGATCCTGTTCTCAACGCTTCTTCACAGACAGCCTACAGATGAGAGCATATCGTTCATTTAGACAGAAATGTAGGAAGCAGAGAGACAAAGAGGATATTACATCAGCTCGGTATTACCAAAACTTAGTGGTCCTTTGGCTAAAATTGCTCCTAGTAAGTAAAACCATTGTAGGCACTCAAGTGTGCACAATGCTTTAAAATGACTCAGCAAAATAGAAAACATTATCTTGCCCTGAGCACCTATATGCCTCTGGTGTGGAGATGCAGGACATCACAGCAGCTTCCCTGCCTCTTGGCCAGAGCTTACCGTAATGCCCTTGGTATAACTGTGATTGCTGCCTCAGATATTCAGGCAGCAATAAGGAATGAAACACTCCTCAAAGGCTGCTTAAAAGCAAACAAAAAAGTATGATCTTTGATCAGTTTGACATGTAGCAGCCCTGCCTGACAAAAAGAAAGAAAGATTGGGATCTTGGTTAAAAAATTCATAATTTCAATGGTTAAAATCGTTGTAGATTCCTTATTGGATAAATTGTCAATTTAAAGGCTTCTGCTACATCTAACTAAAAAGTAGCTAAGGAAGTTAAAAATGCAACAAGTACCGCAGAAAAGTATTAAAGTAAAAGCAAGCAGAATTTTGCTACTGTACCTATATATAAGGAAGTGCATTTCCAGAATGTTACTATTTTATATTGACCTTTGTAATATTAATTTTTGCTAAGGATTAGGTATGCAGAGAGGGATAGAAGTAATTACAAACTCTGCTAGTGGGTGTTCTTACACGACCGCTGGTGGGACACAAAATTATTATTAAGCCGAATGCTTTAAAAGGCAACTCTGCTGCCAACATCAAGGGCTGCAGCATTAAAAATCCCCCTATAAAATACTGCAGGTGAATAAAAACCTCAGCCAGTTGCGAATGCGAGTTAGTTCTGTGTCCGCGCCCCGAACGGGAGCACGCTGCCTGGTGATGTTATGACGTGCGGGGAGGTACGTGGCTGCGCCAGGCGGAGGCTGCCGGCAGCTCCTGAGCTGCTCCTGCCCCGCGTGCCCTCAGCTGGCCCAAAGCCTTCCCCATCTGCTCTGGGGGAGCCCCGTGGCCCCACGAGTGTGCTTCCTCTCCGTGCTGCCTCTCCTTGCTGAAAACCTGGGCTGGGCATGAGAGACTAGGGGGGGGAACCATATTAAAAAGCACTTTAAATGTATGGCTTGGTTGAAACTACCCTTCGGATATTTGATATTTTTAAAGTTAATTGAACTTTTAATCTTAGCATTAAACTCCCTGTTACACACATGGAAAAAAACTGTAACGTGAAATCTGGCTGAAATGGTGTCAGTAGAAAAAGATACCACTTAAGCAGCAATGAAATGAGGATTGTTCTCTTTTCTAATTAAATGCTATATCAAAGTCAAGCTCGACAGCTACTAAATAGTCGTTTATCGCAGCAGCGTGTGTGCTCCAGATCCTCAGAGAAGCGAGTTTCCTGTTAGAAACGCGGGTAGTAATGCAGATGGGTTTCCTCAGTTGGCAAGGAGTATCTAGAGCTGTTCCTCCACCAAAATATTTTGGATTTATGAAGGCCTTTGCCGTACAAACATGAGAGTTAAGCATCCAAATGTCTTAGCGGACTGAAAAACATGTTTACCATTTTTTAGCCTCTCTTCCTCAAGGAAATCACGCCGGGACAACAGAGCGCTCTCCTAATCCAGGTGGCTGAAAGGGCAAAACACCAACGCTTCAACCGCACCCAGACCTGCTTACCTTAAAATTGAGCAACCCCACCGCAGTTTCCACAAATGGGATAAAATGCATTGGTTCTGCAAGTGTTCGGTCTTTCGAGTGATGTGCGAATTTGTCTGCAAACTAAAACCAGACAACATGAGGCTTCGGCGAAAAAAGCACGCACGGGCACGTGCAGCACTTCAAATCTTTCACCTGGCTGCAGCGCTGACGCACAAAAAGCCCCAAAACTCAGAAGTTGTAATTAAAAACCACAGAGAGCTTTGGAGAAGGTCTGTGGGCCTTGCACCTCATGTCCCAGGGCCTGCTGGCGGGGCACAGCCTGCCCGAGCCATGGGGCACACACAGCGCTGCCCGGCCTGCCTCGGGTTGGGCACCGCACCGCTGCCGCAGCATCCGCATGGCTTGTTACGGCACCACTGCCCTTTGTTCGCCAGGCTTTTCTTCATAATTTTTAGCTTACCTAGGAAGGACTCAAAAAGGAAGTTTAATTCTTTGAAGACCAAAGCTTTCCAATTTTTTCCATGAGACCAGTTCACAGCTAGCTCTGAGCTGCCAGTGGGGTAGCCCAAATTCCAAAATCTATCATCTGGAAACATACAAAAGCTCTCGCACAGATTTTTCCCCTTTCAAAAGGGGGAAAAAAAAGGGGGGAAAAAAACCCCTCAGCCCTATATTGTAAATCTATTATGTCGGTCTAGATCTGGCAGTTTGTGCGGAGATAAACATACCGCAGGTATGGCAAAAATATTGTAATAAATAAAGACAAAAATAACATATGCATATATTTTAAATTTAAGGAATATTCGACTATTAATGGATATCAAAGGAAAGGGAATTTTAATCATCTCTCCATTCAGTCTCAGTTGGGTAAATCATATCTAAGAGATTTGCATAAATATAAACCATCAAAGACTTTTCATCTTCAAAGGGGGTTTCAAGACCCTATAAGCTTTGTACTGTAATCATCGCAGGTCACAACCCTGCAGGAATAAGGCTGCTATGGCAACATAAAAAACTAATGCTTAAGGCTTAGCATAATATTCTGACTAATAGAAAGGAAACTCATTTTAAAAGCTGGCAGCCTATTTACCAGAAGCTGGATTAGAGGTGTTATTTCCCCTTTTAGCTTCCCCCCACTGCCCCTCCCCAAAAGAAGGAAAATCTAATCACTGAGATCTTTAAAAAGCTTTCGAGCAATTTGCAGTAACTTTACAATTAGGCCAAAATAAATCACAGCTTTCTTTGACAAAGAATTCTGCCCTTCCCGTCCCTGCTTTGCATCACCAGCGCGGCCCTCCCCACAACTTTTCCTCGGAGAAGGGATTTCCACCCAAAAATGTGCCAGCAAGAAAACACGAGTGCAATTCACACGTGCAAGTGTATGGCTGGGCAGGTACTGCAGCAGCACAACATGTAAACTCTGTGCAGGCAAACACAGAAAATGAGTTAAGAAAACCACATCAGTGTATGCTCTTAAGGCTCCCAGCTACTTTTTTTTTTTCCAGATTTAAAAAAAAGGAAAAAGTGCTACAGCGTTTATGTTTCAGGTGTGAGTTAAAGCAGTAGAGCGCTTCTTTTATTTTAAAACATTTTAAAAGTCACTCTCCAGGATTTTTGACAGCTTGTGGTTTTTTGGCAGGTAAATGAAAAATAAAGAAGGTTTAATTAAATGGCGTCTCCCTTCCTCTCCCTTTAAAAAATTTGCAATAAGCACCGCTACAAAAGGTAACTAGTGGAGAAGTTTCAATTAATTTTTTTCAAAAGGAGACGATTAAATGTTTCCGGCCTGGTAAAGTGTTCATTTCAGGGAGAAGGGGGGAAAGGAGAAGGCGGAGGGAAGAAAACAAAGCTCGGGGAGGGGATGAAGTAGCAGGCCCCCGCAATTCTTTCAGTTCCCGTGCACACCCAATAGTGTGTTGGAAAGAATGCACACTGTTCGGGATTTGTGGGAGAATTGTCCCGCCACAAAGGAGGGAGAGTTACGCTTGTTATAGTCCAATAAGCCATGCCAGTCAAACAAGTACCCACACTAGGGACAAAAGGAGAGCAAGAGATTCTCACACAAAAGAAAACAAGTAAGCCCATCTTTTAGTTGTGCATCAGCCTCCAGGTTTTATGCTCTGCATAAATAAAAATGAGGGGGGAAAAATAAACAGCTTCTCTTAGGCTGGGAGCCTGGAAAAAAAAGCGGGCAGGAGTGAAGCTGCAGGATTTCTGAAACGCGCCGGCCTCATTCAGCGGAGCACGCTCTTTGTGCTCATGGGCTCGGCCGGGCGCGAGCCGGTGGCCACAGCAGCAGGCCCGAGGAGAGGCAGAAGGGATGGGGAGCCGGGGGCCCTGGGCCTCACCCCCGCCCAGAGCCTGCCTCGTGGCCGCGAAGGCCCCGCCATTTTGGCGGCATGAATGTTCATGTATGATGAGCTACGCCCAGCGCTTGCAGGGCTGCCAGTACTCGAGGCACACACTCTCTGGAACATAATGCTGTGGCACATTGGATGCTACGGGGCTGGGTGCGCGATAGATGCATTTGCTCAGGGTGCCCTTGCATGTCGTCACTGGGGTGTGATAGAGGCTCAGCGTCAGGACCGCAATTGGCACAAGGGCATCTCCCGGCCTCCCAGCGCGGCTGGCCTGCTGGCTGTGCCACAAAACCAGGCCGATGCATGGAACGGCTGCTCCTGCACTGGCACTGTGCAGCAGTCACGGCACACCCTAACAAATGCTCCCCTTCTTGACAATTAAAACAATTATAGCATAATTAGGCCTATTTCAAAGTTTTCTTAAGTAATCTGACATGCCAGCCATTTACATTTCAGGTTTTTATTGGCTGAAAAGTCAGTCATGAAACACAAACACACCTGTCAGCAATTAAAAAGGAAGAAATAGAGAACTGCTCAGGAAATAATATCTGTGCTAATTAAAAACAGTAGTTAAAAGCTTCCTGTTTGTTCCTCCAGTTGCCCCCAGGAGTGACCTTGCCCCCCCCAGTGTACTTTTCACATGTTGCTAACATGCTTTCCCCATCTCCTGCTTACAGGGCATGCGACTATGGCACATGGCCACCGACAAGCATTTCGCGTGGTAGAATATTTAAATAAGAGTCAGACACCAATGCAGCTACTTTTCAAACTATGCTCAGACTCTTCACTGACGACAGGAGAAATAAATCGAGTATTCTTTACAAAGGCAATGCACTCCATATATGCTTTTTGTGTAGCACATCCTACACACATTTAAACAGAAGCGATTCCCAATTACCTTACTCAAGCAACAACAGGACATGGCACTTGTGTCAAATCAGAGTCCTTTAGTTCTACACCTGGCTGAACTTGGCCCAACAGCTTCAGTCAAAAGCTACCACATTGTCAGTACACAGATAGCTACTCACCCATTTAACTTCTTCTACATTTTCAACCTTTGGCAGCATCAGACTTGAAGGAAGAGTCTTGGACTGCAAAAGAACCTCTAGATCTTCCTCTGCAAGGCCACTGGACACGGAGTTTATCCTAACACACTTCTCAGCATGGCCAATGTCAAACTCTTCAAGCGTTTTCACAACTGTCAGCCTTGCTTCTCTCTACAACATATATATACATATATATACATTTAAAGGCACAAAGAAAGAGAAAAAGAAAGCTTATTTTCTATTGGCATTTTTAAAAGCTGAACAGAAAACTCATAGAAATGACATGGGGAAAAAGCTAGACAGTCAGTGTATTTTTGTCCCCAACATGTCTGTCACTCTAGGTTCTTTGTTAAAGCAGTCATCAGCAGCACCTTGCAATTCTGTCTTTCTCATTTCTTTGTAACTAGCAAATGAACGCTCAGTTTTCATGCCTAAATATTTCTCAACCACCATTTAAGGAAAACATGACTTCCATGTCTACTATTACTAAATACATCTAACAAATACGAATCTGTCTACTAACTATAATATATTACTCTAAGTCTACACTAACAACAATGGAGTGTTAATACCTTCACTCAAAACAATTCATTTTCATAATTCATCTCTGTATTGCCTGTGCTCAAATAGCAGCGATATCATTAAGTACAGATGTACATCTTTCTTTGGTTTTGCTACGTAAATCTTCATTTTCTCCATGTATGAAAAGCGTATTAAGGCTCATAGCAGAGTTCAGAACTTGCCTTTGAAAACAATGCCACAATAACGTGGAGATTTTCATGAATCATGTAAAAAGATACTCTCCTGCTGTCACAAAATAAAATGTCCAAATACACTTGCTTCCTGTGGCCACTTGCTATTTTTTGTGAATGTAAATTTATAAATCTGCTGAATACTTGATTTACATCAAGAATACTTGGGTGCTTTTCTGAAATGCAAAGCTTTTATTGGCCTCAAGAAAAGGAGGAGCAGTGGCAAGAGAGCACTGGGGCTCCCCCACTTTCTGCCCGTTTCAGCTTTGGCAACAAATTCCTCCCACTTACCAACAGCCCCTAACAAATCCTCATTGTCAAAATGAAGGCTTATCAAAAGTAATTTCATTTGTGAAGAGCTTTTATAGTCCTAATAAAACTTTAAAGCTCTTGACTTGCAAATGTAAAGAAACAACTTTAACAATATGCAGTTGCTGGAGAGATGCTTTGCAAGAAAATAGGCAAACCTGGAGGGGAAAAAATCATCAAAGTTAATATCCAAGCTAATACCCATCAGTGAGATGGCACATGGCAGTAGAGTTAAACCAGACGGCTACAAATCTGTGCCTGTACAGGGGCCTCAACTGGAGACACAGCGCACACACATACACATCTCTGTGCCGTAATACGGGGTCACTTTCAGAGGTGATCTCTGTAAACTCCAGCCCAAAAGCTATTGTCAGCAGGCTCAGGAAATCTGTGAAAAGATGCAGGGAGTTCACTGCAATCAAGGCCAGTTTGACCAAATGTTGTGAAGCAGCCTGCGTGAGGCTGCCCAGCACACACCCACCTCCCTGTCCTTCTCAAGGCGGGGTGGCTAGTGCCTACGTTGGGCCAAAAGTTTCTGGATGTGATGCAGAGCAGTAGCTGAAATGCATTCTCCAAAACAATTTATGCTTTTAATTAAAGCCAGATTATCACCGTCTCAGCACACACTGATCCAATTTGCAAAATAAAGCTCTCCCCAAATTATCCACTAAGGCAGCATCCAATACCAACTGAAGGCACATCTCTCGAAAACTTGTAGTCTAACTCATTACAATTTTTTCAGATTATAATAATGAGCAGTAGACCATCTCATTAGCTATTTTTCTCCTCAGGCTGCAAACTCCCTTCCCAAAAAAGACAGATCGTGTCTTTCTAGGTATATTTCCATACAAAACACTTATTAACAGGCTGTTGCTGTTATCAATTTACATAAACTAAATGTGCAGCCCTCTGGTACATATCCCAAAAATAACCAACAACTTCACTGAATTTATACCAACCAACAAACATGGGGAGGGGGTTGTTGTTTTTTCCCATATTTTAATAGAAAATATGTTGCTATGTTAGTTAACACACCCATGCCATCTGTTGGGTTGAGAATCAATGCAGTTTCTTATAGCCACTACATTTTAGATCTGTCTGCCTAGATACCCCAGGAATGGAAATGTCTCCCTTCCATGATAAAACTCTAGTCACTGTAGTTTCCAAATCAGGATTCAGTTGACATTTTTATTTGTGAGACAGGCCGATGGACCTGGTACCCAAAGTCAGAGATCTCGAGGGGACTGACCCAGTGCCTGTCCTTCCTACAATGGGGAAAATCCCACTGATGTTAGTGGGGTATATCAAGTCCCTACTCGGGCTTCCAGGAAAACACATCATGGTTGAATTATAAAGTGTACCAAAATCTCTGGATTACATGAACTAAAAGCATGGAAGAAAAGGAGATCCCCTTATGCCTCCTTATGCAGTGAAATGTAAAAACAGTTCTCACTGTAGGATGTACACAAAAGCCAAGATTTTAAGCTAGTTGAGCTACTTCAATGATGTAACAGTAGAGAAAATAGTAGTACTTGATCCAACAATGTCTTTGTACCAGTAGATGCAAGAATAAATGCACTTTCCAAACTGTATGTAAAGTACCTGCTAAGACTGGTCAAGATAGAATTTGTCAAGAACAGTGGAAGAAATGATTTACCCTGTTCTTCACCCTACAGCACTGGACAACTCTCTGTCCTGAGCGGGTAAAGAAAAATCCTGACAGTGAAACAAAGGGGTCCACCCTGGGAATGTGGTACCCCATTAGGTCCCATAGGCTGAGTTCTTATCAAGATGAACTAGGGAGGATGACAACAGAGAGAGTCTGTGATAAACAGTGATGTTATTGAATTACACTAATATTGTTGTATGTGATATGCTGTTATTGCCAAAATATCCTAAACTGGCTAGCTGTGCTGGAAAACTCGTTGAGAAAAAAATATTGGTCAAGGTGGCTGAAGCTCCTTTTGTGTCTCTTCTGTCTGACTCAGAGGGGGACGAGGGGAGATTTCCATTCCTGCATGCAGCTACGCCAACTGGGTAGGATAAAGCCTTTGGTGATGCTGCGTCGCAGATGAATCAACTGCCAACAGGACACACAGACACTGAAATTAAAGACGGGAATACACGAGTAGCCACCTCAATTGGCACCCATTAAAGCTAATCACTACCCATCCTCACGAGTTGCTAGCTCTGAATTATCAAATCTGCAAAGAAAACAACATCCGTCCACTTTTACACTCCAGTGGAAGAGGTGGTCCCTCGCGGCAGGGCTGCGCAGTCTCGCCATCTGGAGAATAAATCGAGTGTGAAGTACAGTATAGTTTGGGACCAAGCTCCGTGGCGGCAGCCCAGCAGCGAGTTCATTAGTTCCAAACTTGCAGGGATTAGTGCGGTGTCGGGGCAACTGTCGGGTGGGATCAGGCAGGCAGAGCACGAGACTCAGAGAGGGAGGTGGTGGCAGGGAAGGAGCCCCTGGGCTTGCTGATGGAACCAAGTACAAGCACACCTAAGTGGGTGCCCTAAGTTACAGCATTAGCATCCTCTCCTGGCATCTGAATCTGCACCTTTTCTTTTTTTTTTTTTTTTGTTTCTTTAAGTTGTATGTCAACACATAGAAATTTCCATTATGAGATAGAAGAGATGGTACAGGAGTGGAAGTCCAGCCACCCACTCACCACTGAGATACTGTTAATAAAGAAATAATGAAACATAGGCATTGAGAAACTCCACGGAACTGGGGGGACAGAAACAGCAGAGAAAAATTATATTTTCTTCTTTCTTTTCAAACTGATACAACACCCCACAGACCAGTTTTCCAGCACTGTGATTCTCAGAACTGCCTGATTTGGGGAGAAGTGGGAAGGAGTATATACGCACATAAATACATCCTGTTCCTCTTGAGTTGTATCTGTTTTGCTTCGTGTTTCTTATACATTGTTACTCTTTAGTTTCTCAAGACCTTCAGGTCTTAACACAAAGATAGTGGGTATACCTAAAGGCCTGTGTATGTAGAGATCTCATCCTGTTAACATCCTTTTGTAATTATCCTTCATATAGAAACATAAATATAAAATGGCAGTCCAGAATATATCATCCTTGCAGCCATAATGAGTTTGCATGTCTCAAATGGCAGACAAAAAATTAATTACTATAATCACAATTCAAGTTATTTTTTGTGACAGGTCTGACATGATAAAAACATACAATTATGTGCTAATGTTACTTCCCTGGAGTGGTTTGTTTACAGAGCTTGACATCACAGAATCTTTTGTCACTTATATTAGTGCATGCCCTACAAATGCAGCTCTCAAACATGATTCTGCAGAAGTGCATATTTGGATTTTTGGGCAAAATCTCATTTTTGCAAAGAGAAAGCCTGACTTTTTTTTACGTGCTTAGTGTCCATCAGTGAAGTGTTGCCATACAGAATGCCACTTCGTTTAGTTTCAAATTCTCAAATGTGTTTGGCAAGAGAACAGAAAAAATGTGTTCACTTTTAAGAAAACAAAGAAAATTGTAACTGCAGAGCAGAACATTACTGAGCATGGGAGGTCATCCCCGTTTTCTACTTTATATGCCTCAGTTATTTGTGAGAAGAAATCCTTGAGATGGCAAATATTTTTTTTCTAGCTAGCCTTGCTAGACTGGAAAACTGCTGTAAAAAAATCTGCTTATTGCAAAGCCTTCAGGAAGCTTCTATTGAATCAGATCTTATGATTACCTTCTAGATCAGATTATAATTCGAGAAGTTTTTAAAGATTTATTAAGTATTAAAACACATTTTCTTTTGTTTCAACAGGGAACGTGCCAAAGCCAACATGTAATCCTAAAGGAAAGGAGGGGCTGGAGTGGGAAGGGAGAGTAAGGCCTCCACGTGTATGCTTGTATTTCTCCTCTGCAGCTTAGGCAAACACACATTTTAGCACTCTGCAAAAGTCTGATTTTTCTGCTACTCGCACCTAAAATCTTTGAAATCTTTCTTTAATAATTATTTGATCTACTCAAATCTTTTCTTCTTTACACAATCCTTTTCACTCTTCTGAAAGAGAGATTCATCGTAACATAATGAGTCATCTAACTTGGTGCATCTCTAGCATCTGCTGCTTTTCTCTCTGCTCTGCTAATTGTCTTTACATGTAGTACATGGTCTATCAACACTGAAATGAAGCAAACCACTTCAGCGGACAGCGTTATGAACGGAGCTGCAATTTAATTATGCTCTGCTGAGGAATCTTATCTTCTTTGTCCCTTTTCCTTGAAGTTGCCCTAAAGGTCTAGGATCGCATCACTGCACCCATCTCCAATATTTCTGCTGTATTTTCAGGAGGATAAAGTCATTTTAAGATGTTTAAGAGTATCTGGGAGCTGTTTGCAAGCCTTTCCCCTCCTCCATCAGCACAGACAATGTGGATCCCGAAGATGCATCATTTGATGTCCAACATCAGCAGAGCTGGACAACTTCCATATATGATGACAGCATGATGGCTTGGCTTGAGAAACCAGGAATGTGGGGAACTGGAGGAGCAGACCCTGAGGTCCCCCCAGCCAGCAGTCCAGGACCAGGGCTGGTGATTCCCCATGCGGCTGCACAGGTGCTCAGCTATGTGAGCAGCATGTTTCTGCTGAGCCAGGGTACCCAGAGACATGCATATTAGTGCAAGAGTAAGATATTTTTACAAGTTATGTTTAAGATATTTTTCAGACTTGCATGTATCTCACAGAAATTTAATTAGAGGCTGCTAGAATGAATTGGCGCGTAGAAATATTCATGTGATATAAGGACTTAGCATAAATTTGTTTGTAGTAAAAATAATACAGCATGCTGTGTGTGTGTGTATACATAAATACAGAGACAGACTTATACCTTAAGACTAAGTGTACAGAAAAGATTTTTTAATGACAGTCTCATATACAACAGCTCCAATAAAAGAAAATTTTGTGCATGTACGTGGGCAGCTATTCTTCTGTCTGCCAACTTTTATAAACACTTACAAAAGAGATGTAAACAACCTTTCAATTAAGACAAATCAAGCTAACACTAATTTAAGCTGGCTGCAAGATGTAGTCTCTTTACTTTTTTCCCCTGGCTTTCTGAGGATGCTTTTTGTTTTGTGACAGATTAGCATCACAAACGAAAATTCTTTAGAAGCATTAGTGTTAATTAGTCTTCCTGGACAGTCAGAATGAGCCATTGCATGATGAAATGAGACCACAAAATATCCAATCTGATGTAATCAATACAAAGAAGGCTCTATGTTCCTTTCATCTGGCACATGAACTTAATTGTACACTACGGCTATTTTTTATTTAAAAATACTCTAGCTTAAGATTTATTTTTTCTTTGCATGATGTAATAAATTATTGTGACAAATGTTTGTATTTAGATGTCCATTTTTAATCTTTATAAATTTATCTTTTTCTAGTGCTGGTAATGAAATATATAACTGTCCACTAGAACTATCTTTAGCAAATTATCAGTTCCCGTTTAGATGCTGAGTTGAGGTGTGATGAACAGCAAATGTGTATCATCAGAAGTGCTATTTAATTATTGTTACAATTATTTAATAAATTATTTAGAAAGAGAGGAAGGAAGGAAGGACGGAAGGAAGGACGGAAGGAAGGACGGAAGGAAGGA
>NC_034409.1:142361669-142411512 GCF_002078875.1 Numida meleagris
CTCTCCTCTCCTCTCCTCTCCTCTCCTCTCCTCTCATTGTAACCTTTAATTATTTGTTCTTTGGTCTGTATCTTTTCCCTTATACTGGATAATCTACTTACAGCAGCATTCTCTAGCCATCCTTCCAGTTTATGGGAGTCCCTCCTTTACATTTATTATGGATATACCCAATTTTTAAAGCAGGTTACGGACAGCTTTTATATTCATTTCTAGCTAACTAATGAAATGGTCAGTAATCCAAAGAAGAATGTAAGCAGGAAAGTCTGTGATAAGACCAATAAAAACAATATTTGCTCTAAGGAACAAAGCTGAAGGAGACTTTACAAATTAAAGTAAGAGAAGAAAGCAATGGGTGGATTCAGCTGGAAGAGAGACATCGGGATTTTTCCTAAAATAATAATTTAGACAACGAGAAACTATGACTGCGAATAACTGGAGCAAAATGCAGATCTGAACAAGGAAATGGGAGCATGATTTGAAAAGGCTCAGTAAATAGTGACTGTAGGAATGAAACCACAGGGCAGATGGTATCCCAAACAGATCTGTGATCCACAAACTCAGATGACTACTTTTCTTAGAAGGAAGATGCAAGGAGATGACTTTGAGAAAGTGAGAAAGAACACGACTGGAATGCTGGCTGAGCTAGCAACAGAGACGGTGGACAATTTGTTTGATTGCATAGATCTGAAAGATGATAAGGACTGAAGACTTATTTTTCACTACTCAACAGACTACAAAGTTCTTTCCAAAGTAAAAGCCAAGTCTTTTTTGAAGCAGGCGCATTTGCAAAATCTGCGTCACAAGAAATGACACAAAGTCTTACACGTTTGGTAACATATGTCTTTATATAAAAGTTATGCTTACATGGTTGGTTGTATAGCAAATATGAGGCTTAGTAGCCACCGGAACGTACCAGTAAATCTGTGTCCTCGAATCTCCTTACAGCTGCACTTCTATTTGGAGTATAAGCCATGGTAGCTTCTGAAGGATTTATCAGTTTAGCGGACAGCTGTGACTGCGTTTAGGAGAGAACCTGAGGACAAAGTTCTCCCAAATAAAACTGCTTGGCTATTCTGTCTTCCAAGATATGAGATTTTTCTACAAAGAGCAGACTGTCAGTGGAGGAGATGGGACCTTCCAGGGACATCCTGGAATGATCTCCCTCGCTCTACACCACTGCCTCATTTTCCACAGGATGCAAAGTCTTCTTTCTTTGAATTTTTCTGGTCTAACTTCAGAAAAATAAGAATGGATGGAAAGATTAATGGAATATGTATTAAAAAATATTCAAAACTTTCCAGCAAACACACTTCTTTTTT
Source organism: Numida meleagris (assembly GCF_002078875.1). Classification (NCBI taxonomy): domain Eukaryota; kingdom Metazoa; phylum Chordata; class Aves; order Galliformes; family Numididae; genus Numida; species Numida meleagris. The sequence goes on from NC_034409.1 coordinate 142,362,989, forward strand.
CCATGGGGAAAAAATACAGGCTCTTAGATGCTGAGGTTGCTACAGATAACTCTACTCAGATAACAGGATAGCTGTAGCTTGCATGTAGACAAAAAATTGATCATTTTGTTGCCAACTTATTTTGTTCACAGATGCAATTAAAACTGAATTTTTCAAAAGTAAGGATTACTTGGTAATCTTTGGAATAGAGAGGAGCAGAATCTGAGAGATCTAAATACTCTGTAGCATGTAAGAACAGGTCTCAATGCAAATTTCATTTCCTTTTTTGTAACATATATTTTTTGAAACAACATAAATACATGCTAAAAAGCACAACAGCAAAACCTGGGAAATAAAGTCTAAAATTACATTTTTTCCTTTGGTTATGCAGAGGAAGGCTGAGCCATGCTCATGAACTTCCATTCATCATGTTTCATAGGAAAAACAGGAGACAGACAGCAGGCATCCAGAGCTGCTCTATATGGATTCACACGCGGGGATCCTCCTCCAATGTCACTGTGCTAACAGCTTAGCAAATTCTGACTGCTAAGAAATCTGTGTTTTACCATAACACTCCGTGGTCACATTTGAGAGGTTTCAAGTGATCATAGGAATAAAAATATTTTGATTAAGAGGTGTTGCTTTCAGGTAGTACTACACCCAGTTATAAATGCAAAAAAGCAAAATAGTCCAGGATTGATAACGAAGCGTTTATTTCTTGGAAATAATTTTCCTTCCAGATCTTTACTATGCACAATAACTTTAGCATTCTGTTTTATGATTTTCTTATTCACACCACATCCACAAATTCACTCTTGCAGCTGTTCCTCATGTGATTATTTCTAGTTGTTTCATTGTGGTTACCCATATGAATGAGGCTTATTGTTATGGTATACCATCATGGTCTACAAATATGCAAAAATTATAAAGGGACAGGAAACCTTCAAACCCTTTATTTCATTTCTTTTTCTTCTGTTTCTGGATATGTATTCTTTTTTTGGTTTTGCATTTCTTTTTAGTTTATTCTGCAGCTATTTAAGAATAACTTTAAAAACAGCTTCCACCGACTGACTTTAAGTCAACCAAAGGACAGCAAGCAGTTTAGATAACTGTCAAAGCCTTAGCCAGTCAAAATTAGCACGTATGCAGCTAACAAAAATAAACATATATTGTATGGATTACTTTATTGCTAGGTTTTATTTATGACAGTACAACTGCTGATTATTTTACACGACAACCAGATAAATTGGTAAGGAAGAAAAGCATAGTTCCAATTAAGAAGTCTATTAGTTTGGAGTATATGTTTATACTGGAGTAACAAGCTTCTAAATACAGTACCATAGTGGACAAGCATGCACTGTTCAGAAAATTCTGTTCTCCTTTTCTCGTGAACAGCATATGGTGAGAACTGCTTCCTTGTGCCAGCAAAGATCTCTGCTGCATCAGTTATTCTGCCATGGAGATAAAAACTATGAGCTTTCAGACTTGCATACACTGTGAACAATCACTGCTTGAACATTCCAGCTGAATACAGCTCACATCATACTACTTATTTATTTCTCTGTGCACGTCTCGGAATTGCATATAAACTGGCCTTGAAACAAGGAACATTTATCCAAATTATAAGTGTATCAAGAAGTTACCTACTCAGCATGAAAGAAATGGAAGCTACGCCAAATTAAAAGAATGAACAGCCAAGTCTATAATGGAGGATTTGTAGTCATAAAGACTACTTTGAATTAAAGTGTCTACAGGAGACTTTGTCAGTACTTTTATGTCTTAGGTGGATATCAGCCATCTTTTTAAACTCTTTTTAGTTTAAACTGGGTGGAGAGTCACAAATATTTGCATTTCAAAAAATATATTACTGGTTTGTGTAGTAAGGGATGTAGTCTTTTAATAATGAATATTGCACCTGACCCTTGAAGAATTAAAGTAACAGAACCATTCTGCTCTTTCAATGGAATGCTTAACAACATTAAGAAAAATTCCTTTTAGCAGAGGAAGAAGAGAGGCAGGCGCAGAACTCTTATTTCTGAGCGACAGGGTCTGACAAGGCCCAAGGGAATGGCATGGAGCTGTCAGGGGAGGGGCAGCTGGGGACCAGGAAAAGGTTCTGCACCAGAGGGCGGTGGCATGGAACAGGCTGCCCAGGGCAGTGGGCACGGCCCCAGGTACCAGAGTTCAAAGAGAGTTTGGACAACACTTTCAGATGTGGAGTTTGAATTTTGGGTGGTCCTCTGTGGGGCTAGGAGATGGACTCACTGATCCTTGCGGGTCTCTTCCAACTCAGGATATACTATGATTCTAGACAAGAAATCCAGAAATTGGTATGTAGTCCAGCTCACCTGGAAATCTCTGTCACTACTGAACAATTTTTTTTCTGTATTGTACTGAACTTGCATAGAAATTTATTCATGTAGGACTATAATTGCACTAGCTGGAAGTCAGCCCGGACATGAGAGTTAACACCACCTTTGTTTTCAAGAAAAAGAGGCTGTACTTATGTAGTGTATCACTGCAGAGAAAGATTTAGTCACCTACATTAATTCTTCAGTACTGCCACTGAACATTAGAAGTATAACTGGAAAAAATGAGCTTCTAGAGTTGCACCTGAATGGGCAGAAAGTTCAATATGCATTTACTTGATCCTTCCTCAAGTTTCTGTTGGCGTGGTTACAATAATCAAGTTTGAAGCACAAAGTTCCTTTGAAATGGATGACATCATTCCACAAAGCAGGTAGTGATGCATATAACTTTGGGAACAGTAGCATGCTGCCAACATTTTACTGAGAAACTTCCAGTAAATCTTCTTGCCCTTTGCCACATGATATACCCACCTTTCCAGGTAAGGCCTAACAGAGTATTTTTTGCATTTCTGTTTATGAGAAACAGAGGCACACAAACACACATTTATGCTCTTTCTTACAGACACAATAAAAACATCAAAGACGTTTATGATGCATCTGCTTAGAGGAAATACATTTTGTATATAACTTATCCTAAATAGCAAGTTCCAGGCATTTGAAATTAAGATGAATAATAGATTTTGTAGACCTGAGGACACTGATAAAAGACAATTATGTTACCTTAAGAACAACTCTTCTGTGTTTCATGGGTTTATCAGTATCGCATAATCAAAGTAATATCAAAATGTGTTTGTTCATTTCTGTAGATACTCTTCAGCACGCTTATGTTCCGCTGGAAAAAAAGACGGACTAAAAGTTGCTATTCAGAATTATCTGTGTGAGCTGCCTGCATAGCATTTGGAAAGGGTAGATTAGCTGTATCTAGCAGAAAGTCAGTCTTAGCCAGACACAGAAGAAAAACCCGCTTCATTATGCCTTTCAGGCACTGGGAGAATTTTAAAAAGGAGCTCAAATGAACACGCTCACCCACATGGCTGAATGGGTTAGTATGTTCGAAGATGCTAAGAAAGCCATCCATCAGCAGCATTGTTTTACTTTAATTTTACAAGTATACAGAACTAGTAGCTCATTTAAAATCAAAATACTGACAAAATGTGGCTTTTTATGCTTTTGCCTTTGAGAGCACAGAAAAAAAAGAAGAGGAAATCCAGAGATTTTAAGGTCTGGTTCTAAGCCGTTGATCATGTGTAAAACATCCAGACTGTCTGTGTATGTAACATTTAGTGAGTACTCCCATACCTCCTCTTTTCTTTTAGCACTTTCTCTGACTACAACATTTGTTATGATTTGGCGGCCATTAGCTTGTCAACTCTTTTCTTTTCCTAATTGAATGGATGTGAAGACCAGAAAGGCTATTGTGATCATCTAGCTCAACCTCCACAGCAATATAAGCCAAGAAATTTTATAAAGTGAACTTGGCTTTGAGTCCATAAATTGAGAGATGACGATGAGCCCAGGCTTTAGAAAAGACACTGCATCTTAATTTAGAATTTGGGAGATAGAGTTCAGTGGGTCCTTAGGGATATTATACCAAACAATTCTTCTTGTGGCTAAAATAGAAGGATCTTATGCTTATGCTAAATTAGTATAATTTCACCTGCCAGTTACTGGTTCTCACTGTCATCTCATCTGACAGATTAAAGAGCCTCTTAATATTCAAAATCTTCTTCTCCCACAAATCCTAGTACATTATGGTCAAGCTCTTGTAAGCCAAACAGATGCTTCTTCAGTCTCTCACTGCAAGGCAGATTTTCATGGCTTTTACAATTTGTCAGTTATTTGTATTGAAATGTGGTGCCACTATTTCAGAAATAGTTTGAAGAATGCCAAGTGTTACTACTACTTCATAATATTCCTCTGCTTCTATAGCCAAGTTTTGTACCATAAGCATGAAACTTTTTGAGCGGATCATAATCATACAAAAGCAGCATTATAATTTGATTTAAAATATTATTTTTACTTTGATGCCTTTAAGCTCATTTGCATTAAAATAAACAGTTTGTTAAGACCGATTTCCACCAAACCCCCTCCCCTCCAAAAGCAGGCTCTGCCTCAAAAGTAATATCTCCCTATATATATTTACTGCTCCATCTATGTTATTGCATTTACAAACTTCTATCAAGGAATATGTTGTATTTTCTTTCCATAAACTAATGAAGACAGTGAATAGGACTGTAACAAAATCAAAGCCTAAACTAGTCTGTTCAATTATGATTGTCAAGATATAATTACTTTAGAGATCTGCTGGCTAATTTTTTTTATTCAGATAAATAACTGTTGTATAGAATCAAGAATCATTAAAATTGGAAAAGACCTCTAAGACCACCAAGTCAGTTCATCCCCACCATGCCCACTAACCCACGTCCCTCAGTGCCACATCTCCACATTTTGTGAACACCACCACTTCCCTGGGCAGCCTGTTCCGGTGCTTGATGTATCGTAGATTTTGGATAAAAGAGTTTTTAAATAGAATATTGTACAGCATGATGTCTTCATAGCAGCTCAGAATCTGTATTTACTTTGCGAGGCAAAATACCGATGGCAGTAAGCAACAGGCCTAAATTCCAGTAAATCCTGCTGGTAGTAGATACTCAACAATTCTTGAATTCTTACACGTGAATCACGTTTGACTTTCCAAAATTTTGCCGAAGATTCTCCTCATGTTACTTTAGCTCTACTAATCTCTTACTTTACATTTCTAATAGGCACAAACTAAGTCTACTTCTCTGATTTCTGGAACTAACACAGATGATAGGTTGATTATCAGTTTGAATGTCTCAGAATCCTTAAGCCAATCCTTGTATAATTATGGGACATTATTTAGTTGGTCCTGAAAGTTTAAATTATTTTACCTTTATCTGTTGCTATTTAGCATCCTTCTTAGGTAATGATTAAGGAACGTACAGTTAGATCCATGAAGTGTTCCTGCATTATCCAGCTGTCTATTAAATAAATGCTTTTCTACATCAGAATTGCTACTGAAAATTACAATATTTCAAAGTACTAGGGAAACCATGCCACTGTGGGGATTTTTTGTTTCACGATCTTGACATTTAAAAAAATGATTCCCGTTGTCCTTGAGGCAGTGAGCTAAGACTTTGTATTTATATATTTAGCTTCTATTATTCACTCTCATTGTTTCCCAGCTGCTAACTTATAATTTCTGCTTGTCTTACAATTTCTGCTTATCAGTTTCCACAGTTTTCTGTTTGCCTTATAAATGTTTTAATTGTTGATTTCACTTTCTATCTTCAACTAAATGCATTCAGCTGAAAAAAAAACAACTGATGACTGTGGTAATGTCATCTTTGGGTATCCTGTACAGCGCTCCTGAATAAGTTACCAACATTTTATTTATTTTTCTTACCTATGTTTACTTATACAAGTATCATCCAAAGTTCTCCATAGATTTGGAAAACCGTCTCTCTTCTACCAAAGCTGCGCAATATATATAGGAAATATACAAAGAAATTGTGATTAAATTATGTCATTTTACATTCAAGCAATGATAAGTTCAGAAGATGAGTCATCTTTTTTTTTTTTTTTTTGTCAGAATTGGGGCTTATCCGATTGCTTTGACAGCGACATATTTTATTTGGAAAAAGGTCATCTATTATTTATATAAAATCCAAGGCATGTTTACTTGCGGAGGTTTGCAATCTAGACGTACCCCAGAGACCGAGGCAGAAAACAAAGCCTGGTGATCCTAAGCTAGCTCACTGCGGTTACTCCAGGTAAACCTTCAGAGAGCCGCTCACCCACTGCTGCCTTCAGATGGTGTCTCACCACTGCCCAATCCCCCGGCGTATCCGCTTAAACACTGACTCATGAACATACCAGCTCTTGGATTTGTGAAACGGGGGCACCCAGAGATCGTTTATTAAGAGGGTATGTTTAACGTGATTGACTAGTCCGCCTCTCCGTGCCGTCTGCCTGCCGTTCGGCAGTGTGAGCAGCAATAGGAACGCCTGAGCGCTGCCAGACATCCTGCTGAAAGCAGGGCGCAGGCATTGGGACAGCCAAGCCTTAGGTACGGCTGTACGGAGAAGCCGGAGAAAGGGCTGCGGAAGGGCTGAACGCAGAAAGGCAATTTGAGCTTCTGCTAAAAGCCGCTCGCAAAGACGCCGCTGTGGGGGCTGCACGCATCTGAAGGAACTCATGAGGCGCCCAGCGTCCGCGCACGCTCTGAGCAGCAGTCCCGGAGAAGGAGCCCGGTAGCTACAGAAGAACGTATCTGTGCGCTTCTATACCACGGAGCACAGCACGCAGCGTGCACAGGGGACGGCCGTAAGGTTGGCGCCGTGCACCGCTCGCAGCACCGTCTTCACCCAGCCAGGACCCAGCTGCCCTCCCAATGCCAGCTGCGCGCCGACCGGACCTTCCGCGCCGCCGTTACGCGGCACCGCCCGCCCACAGGGGCGGGGCCCGCCCACAAGGGCGGCAACTTCCGCCTCCCGCCAGCCCCGCCCCTCACCTTGGCCTCAGCTCCGCGCTGAGCCAATGAGGGTGGGGAGTCGCGGCGGGCAGGTAACCGGCCGCCCAATCACAAAGCCGCCCCCGGGACAGGTGGGGGCGGGGCCCGGGCGCACCGCGCCAATCGGCCTCGGCGGCGGCGGCGCCCCCTCGCCCCCGCCCGGCGGGCTCGGAGCTGGGAGCGCGGCGCGCGCCGGCCCGGCCGGGGGGGCGGGGCTACCTGACAGGAGCGGCGACACCCCCCGGCGGGGCTCGCGCGCCCCTACCGCCGCCGCACGCGGGGCTGCCCGGCGGCCGGGCCGTGAGGGGAGCGGAGCGGAGCGGAACGGGACGGGCTGGCGGCGGCAGCAGCAGCAGCCATGGCACTGGCGGCGCCGGAGACTCGCAAGTTCACGCGGGCGCTGAGCAAGCCCGGCACGGCGGCCGAACTGCGGCAGAGCGTCTCGGAGGTGGTGCGCGGCTCCGTCCTGGTGGTGAGCGCGGCGCGGCACCGGGGGCTGCGGGCCGGGGGAGCCGCGGCGCGGCCTCGCGCGGCCGCCGGGAAAGAGACGGGCGGCGGCCCCGGGGCGGGGACGGGGCCTCGGGTCCCTGCGGGGCGGGGGGGGGGTCCGCGGCCGCGGGAGGAGGTGCCGGCGGCGGCGGGGCCCGGCGGGCACGGCTGGGCGCTGCCCTCCCCCCGGCTCCTCCCCGGGCAGCGCCGGGGGGGGGCCCTGCCCGGTAACCTGCCGCCCCGCCGCCCGCCCTGCTCCTTTCCGCGCTTATGTTGTGCCCTTTGTTTCGTGAGGGACGGGGCTGCGTCCGAGATGCGGGCAGAGGCCTCCTGCCGTCCTCCACCTGCGGGACGGCTGCGGCTAGCACCTCGCCTTGTTCCGAGCGCTCTAGCGGCCAGGAAAATGGTGCAAAAGTAATTCTTTCCGTCCGAACGCTGTCTGCACGCCTTGCAATTAGAGCGCGTTTGGTTTTTTTTTTTTTTTGTTGTTGTTGTGTTTGGTGCCTCGCCTCGTGCGGAAGGATGGATGAGCCCTGGCAGGCAATAATGCTTGAGTGTGCTGCGCGTCTCTCCTGCCTGCACCGTGCCTCTGCCGTTCTCACTGGTTCACGGTTTGGTGCATTAATTTAACCCGAAGTGCTGAGCGTACATCTGTGCCAAGCTGAGCTGTGACACGGAGGAGCAGCTCCTGGCCTGGCTGCGCTCTCAGGTGGCCTCAGCAAGGTTGGGCAGAGCTTCTCAGGGCTCTTCTTCACGGTATGCGTTTGTTCTCCCTGTGGTTCTGTTATCTCCCAGGGGAATGTTTCAGTAAGCTCTGAACCCTGGGTAAGTAGAGAGATTTCGGTGTTGGGATTCCCGGTGCTGGAAGCTGCTCTGCCGTGTTTGCTTTCAGTCCTGTTAATGCCACGTGTGGTCTTCACTTCTCCATACTGCTTGTCAGAACATACAGCTTGTCCTGTCATAGCTACACGTGAGAGGAGTACATGCTGCAGCTGTAGTTCAGAGGCATACTTTACTTTATTAAAATGACTGCTCTGAAATTAAATTACTCTTTATGTAACTGTGGTTTGAGTTGTGTGCTAACAGGAACAGTTCAGGGTCCACCTGAGTGACAGCTTTCCACAAGACACCAACACGCGTACATAAACTGAACGTGTACTTGAATTAATGCTTCTGCAGGGATCAGCTCTTTCCTGGGGGGAGAGAAATAAGGCAGGGAGCGTGAAGGGGATTCAGGTATGAGGTATGTCACGATAGAAGTAAAGTTGCTTTTGCAATAATCAGCAAACTCTTCCTGCCTTCCCCCTCCCAACAAACCAGCCCCTTTGCCCCCGTTCCTTGGATGTATTTTCCCAAGTTCACTTACAACTGGTGTGATAGAGATGAGTTGGAAAACACTTTCCTCGCTCTTTAATTTCCCCAGGTTGGTCAAATACATAAAGTGATGTTATGCATTAATATTCAAAGTATTTTTGCCAGGACAGGTTATTCTGTAGTATTCTAAAGAGCTGAAAGAAGTGACGTTAGATGGAGTACTGGCTCAGTCTTACTCTGTAGAAGGTCTTCCCTCCCTGTTTTAGAAAGCGAAACTAATGACTTACCTATCAGGACATGTTTGTGATCCTTTTCTGTCAGCTTGGCACACAAAGCAAAATCCCCATCTCTCTCAGCCTTACGCTGAAGCTCACCGTCTTGTGCCAGTGATGTTGCCCCTGCTGTTACGTCCTCCCTTTACATTTTTACTGAACTCCTCTGTCTTCCTCATGTGGTGTTTAAATCATGGAATAAAAGTCCAGTGATCCCAAATGCTCCTTTATTTATGAGTTAATTTTTGAATTTGCTGTAACTTTTTATTGGGCGTTGTGACATTTAAAATCAAATTGTACTTCTTTTTCTTTGAAAAGGAGTTCAGCATAGTACCTTTCTTTACTATAAAACTATTAGAAGTATTTACTTCTCTAAGTTGACTCATTTCTGGGCTGATGAAGTTCCTGGGTTTTATTACCAGAAAAGTTTCTTCGACTGATACGATAGACGCAGAATTCTTATCAGTACTGAAGTAGTTGTAGAACATTTTATTCAGACGTGTTGCTTTAAAGACCCATTTTTTTTTTCCGTAATCTGCCTCAAAAACTCTTTGATAGAGCAGCCCCCAGGGATTTTCTGAACTGGGTTGTCCACAAAACATTGCTCAGCACTAGTAACAAAAGTGATCTTACAGTCATCACTTGGTTCATGGACAAATTCTGAAGCTTTCCAATACTGAAAAAATACCGAGACTCTTTTCCCTTGACTGGGCTTGCAGTGAGGATTCTGGAGATAGGAAAGAATGAATCCAAACTCGCAGTTCTTGGTGGATCATCTGCCCAGATGTGTACAACTGAGTATTGCTTCAGACTGTACATCTTTTCAGCGGCATCTGCCAAGAAGTGGCACAAGTCGTGCCATTATTATTTCATAGAATCACAGAATGAGCTAGGTCGGAAAAGACCTACAAGATCACCCAGTCCAACCATCCACCTACCACCAACAACCCCACTAAACTATGTCTCCCAATGCTATATCTAAACGTTTTTGAACACCTCCAGGGACGGTGACTCAACCACCTCCCTGGGCAGCCCATTCCAGCGCCCGACCACTCCTTCAGAAAAGTAGTATTTCCTAATGTCCAGCCAAAATCTCCCCTGGCGCAACTTGAGGCCATTCCCCCTCATCCTGTCACTAGTTATAAGAGAGAAGAGGCTGACCCCCAGCTCACTACAACCTCCCTTCAGGTAGTTATAGAGAGCGATGAGGTCTCCCCTGAGCCTCCTCTTCTCCAATTTGCAGTGGAATTGCTAATACTTCTGAAGTTGTGTAGATTCTTTGGCTTTTTATTTTAGCTTCTGGTTAGCAGTCCATCCATTTTTACCATCAACAATACAGTCTGTCTTGCGCTGTTTAAAAAAAGAAACGTCTCCCTTGTTTAAATGAGACTTACTAGATAGCATTTCTAAAACATGCTTATCTTTTCTGCTGTATAAATGTTCCTAGAATCATATTCATGAAAGAGGATTGAAAACAGCATTATCAGTAGGATAGTGTGACATATCTTCTATTTTCATATTGCTTTTCATTGGAGCTGAGTGTCAGCAGCTTTCAGCCAACTGATAGACTAAATAGCCTGGCTGAATAGTAAGCAGATGTGGTTGGCCAACCTAGTTTTAATCAGAATGAAAGAGTAGGTTTGAGTATTTGAAGGCTGAAACGGTTGTTTTGGGGCTTTATATGTTAAGTACCTGGTAGAGGTCTTAAGTTCTAAAAGTCTTGTGGAAATTCAGCATTTCAGATGTAGAGGGAAGTTGGTATACCGTAAAAACAGTGCTTGGATCTCCAAAAAAACAACCTTGGATCAGCAATCAGTTCTGGTGGTGGTGGTGTTTGGTTGCTTTTTGTTTTTAGGAGGCTTTTACTTGACTTGAACACGGTGTCAACTCTGTCTTTGCAATCCTGATCTTTACTCTGTAATGACTGTGCTTTAACGTACTGCTTCTCCAAGAACACTATTACTTGGAGGATTATGCAGTTTTCATTTTGGCTTGGTATTTTTTTTGTCTGATTTGTGTATCCTTTCATATGTCCTGTACACAGAGGGGGTTTGTGTGCTTTTCTGCAGTGTTTTCTCTGTGTACGGTGAATGGAGTATTTGAAACCTCATCAATGGTGAGATTTTTAGCTGCTGTGTTGAATGGAAAGAAATAGTGCTCTCTTTTCCTAAAGCGAGCCATCAGCTGAGACTGTGAAATGTAACACTGGAGGGAGGGATGCTGAGGTAGAGAGCAGAGACTGGAACAGTTTAGAGCTGATGGATGCCATGAAGGTGGAAACGTGGATAAAGCTCTGAGCTTTCTGTAAACGGAATGTGAAATTAATACACAATGATTTTGGAAGAAGTGAATTGTTGTGAAAGGATGAGCGAAAGCAAGGAGATGAGAGCTGACACTAAGGATTTTCAAAGAGAGCCAGTTGCTGCCAGTTGAGCATCATCCCAAGACATCTCGCCCCGAAGGAGTTTGATGTGAATTGTAGTGCTTACTCAGTTAGTGTCTGAACTGTTGAACTTTGGGCCGGGGGAAGGGAGGAGATGCTCAAACCTGAAGAAGTTGTTTTGGTTTATAGCATGCTTACCACTTACATTTCCTAAAGGAAATAAAAATTGGCAAGAGTATGCGATCTTTGTGATAAATGTGCTAATTTTACTTTAGGAAAGTGCACGTAAAAACCTTTTCAATTGCATGCAAAACACAAATAATGAAAAGTAAGGAAACGGTCTGACTAGTCTGGAGCTGCTAAGAGGAGTTGTGGGGTACGAGACATTTTTGTGGTTGGGAAGATTCAGAGGCTGGACTATAGCACTAAAGTTTCTATTAATAAATACCTTTTAAACTTGCTTGAATTTTAAATGTCAGTAAGCTTTTTCGGAAAGAGATTGTGAGGGGGAAAAATTCTTGTATGAACAGAAATATGTTTAACCCATTCAGTGGCAGCGGATCATTCTTGTTAGCTACATCTTATTTCTTCATTCTTTTTTCTAGAGCTTTTCCTAGCCCAGAGGTAAGGATAAGTGTTTGAAATCGGAGTAAATGCTTTAAAAATTGTTGTTTCCAATACAGCAAACATCAGGTGAAGGGTGGTGCTGGATTGGGCTTGAAGTCTATGGTGGCAACAGCTCACGCAGCACAGAATGCTGCAGGGTTTTTCTTCTCCCCCTCCTACTAATGCCCTTAAAAGCCCAAACAGGATCATGTGTTTGTATCTCAACAGCAGTGTAACTTATCACACCTGAAGTGAAACTTGGGAATTTCGCAACTCTGATTATTTTTCCCCCTGTATTAAGCATCTTATGCAATAAACTTAAAACATTACATCCAGCTTAAAGTCGTGTGTTTGCTTATGCTGCATTGTGGCCTATGCCAGCATTTCAAAAAGGCCTGTAATTACTAGTTCTGAAAACTGCACCTATCGTATCAACAGTTTTTTTGTTGTTGCCTATGTGTTGTTGCTGAACTTACTGTTAAGTGTATATGGCTACTGGACTGAGTGGTCACTTGCCTCTGGGTCGTGCCTGAGATTAGATAACTGTCACATATATGCACTTATATGTGGAACTCAATAATCGGTGAATTTGACCATTTAACCGGATATTGTATTTTTGAGGTAGCTTTAAGACTGGAAACTCCACACATTCGCTTTGAAAATTATTAATAAAGAAAATATACTGGTAACTCATTGAAGCAGATAAGGGGAGTTTTTTTTTTTTCAGGTAGCAGAAAGCTTGAGTACATTGTTCTGAGAAATGCGTTGCGTGTGTTGCTTTTACATAGAGTTTCTGCAAGTCCTAAGAGGTGGTTTGGTGCCAGTGGCTCACTATGGAGATAGTGTCTCATCTTCATCACTTGGGTCCAAAAAACTGAAATTTACGATGGAGTTTAAAAAAACTTACCTAATGCACTGATTTTGGAAATACCATGTATTCAAAATGTACAGAAATCCCTCTTCCTTAGCCAGTATTTAGTTCTGTTTTTGAGGTCAAATGATCTCGGGTATGTTACTTGATGTGGGTACTGAAGGTAAAGCTTCATTTGAGAGAAGGAAAAGATAGATTCATTCTTCTGTCTCTCTCTACATTCCCCTTAGACTATCTGTGTCCATCAAAAGCATTAATTATGCAAAGTGTAAAATGCATAAAGCTTCATAAGTAATCTCTGTATTACACAATGCTCTTCTCATTGAAAGATTTCGGAAATAGCATACCTAAAGATGAGAAGATACTCTCATTATTCTGAGCGTGTAAACTTATCTGAGACCTTAGTACAGAGGATAGGCAGGTTTGTGGAGAAAGCTTTGCATTCTGTCTTACTCCACAGGCACTGATGTATGTAGATGATTAAGTTTAAGCTACTGTGAAATAATCTTAGGTATCGCATTGTGAGAATGCTGTGGGATTTTTTTTTTCCTGTAAAAGTACTCGAAGTTATTTTGGTGAGAACGAAAGTGAGCATGTATTAATTCACAATAGAACTTTCCTGTAGTATTAAAAACAAAACAAACAAATGAAAAAACAGTCCTAAGGACCATGAAAACAATTCGGTTTACTTCATGTGTTAAGCAACGACCAGAATTTCATTGATACCAGGGACTCTGCTTTGGAAGGTATGTGATGTACACAGAGCTCTTCAGAAAGTGGAGCAGAAGCTCTGGAGGGGATTTTTATGAAGAAAACCCGCCTGGAGCGCCAACATTTGGTAAAAGAAATCCAACATCTGTGGCAGATACTGTTACTGCTGAAAGAAATACCAGCTTTGCTGCAGACGTGTTAAGAAAATAAAAACTTCATCTGGCTGCAAGGGTGGGGAATGGGATTCTTTGTCAGTGTAAAGATGAGTTAGTGCATCTGTTAGAGCACTTTGTCATCTCCTCCCCTCTGACTGATGAGTCAGGTATGAAAGGAGGAATGGGGAACTGAGACTGTCTTGTGGATTCTGCTGCTGGCTCCAGAGATTGCTGCCTGTCTCGGAGACTCTGGCAGTTACAATGGGAAAAACTAGAAAGACGTGACTCAGGACCTTTGGTGACAACTTTCTGTGTGTTGGCCCTCAGATTGGTGAGACTCCTGTGGCCCTGCTTGGGCAGGGCTCGGACCAGATGGCTTCAGGCAGCCTGTTCCAACTTCAATCATCTTGTGTCTCTGTTCCATAAACTTGTGCTTTATTTTAGGTGGTGGTGTCAGCTTGGGGCTACTGATAGGTGTCCAGAACGAAAGAAGGCAGCAAGGAAGATATCTCCAGGGGTGTGGTGGGGGAGGGATGATGTCCTTCTCTCGCACTTTCGTATACTTGTTCTGTAAGATGTTAGATTGCTTTTTAAGGACAAATTAATCTTAGCTCTGCGTCCCAAGGAAGCCAGCAGATTGCAGACCGATTCAGACTGGCGTATGTGGTGGTGTCGGTGTGTATCCAAACCTCAGCTGCAATTCTACTTCCAAGTCACTGGGCCCAGGCCAACCTTTGGTTTGGGGCCTTCTCCAGAGGAAAAAAAAAAACCAACAAAAAACATTCGTATTCCAGGACCAACTGGAATTTCTTTCTGCTCACCATCTGAAGGAAAGGATATCAGGTGTTTTAAGAGGGAAATTTGTTATTCAGCCCCTTGAATATCGTTGTGTCCAAAAAGAGCAGTTCTGGATAATTTTTCTATCAGAGACAATAAGGAGAAGTAAGTCATTTGAGGCTGAGCATCATCTGAAAAGTCTGATTCATACAATTTCTATTGAGAGGTTAAATGTAAAGAAGACCTTGTTACGTACAATACTGTTGATACCAATAGCTCAAGAAATGTGAACTTCATAATTCTGAGAAAACCAAAGAAAAATAGTTTAGATTTTTTTCTTTTTTTCTTTTTTTCTCCCTACTGCCTTGGTAGTACTGTGGAAAATTTTCTTCTTCTGATAATTCTAGGAAAGAATACTAGAAATGAAAAAATATGGCACAAAAACCCAATAAAACTAACTTCCAAAGAGTTCAGGGATGATCGAATTTGTGCATAAACAATGTTACAGTCCCTAGCAGCTGAAATTAAATAGTCCCTTTTGTAGTTTCTTCTATTAAGAAACATATTTATTCACATGGTGGGAGTATTGAGTGACTTGACATAGAATTAACTGAAGAACGAAAATATATTTAAAAAAACCTTAAAGATTTAAGTTTAGTCGCAACAAAGCTGGGAAGGAGTAGTGCTGATTCAGAGCTGCTGAAATACAGGAAGGCCTGTAATATAGAGCCATCATGTAAATAAATAATCCTTAGCTGCTGCTTTGTGTACTTCTGGGTGCTTTTTGATACTGAGCTGTAGCTGTGGACTTCAAAAGAGACAGCGTGGTGACAGATGCTGATCTAGCTTTGGAAATTTGAGGCACAGGCTAAACTGCTTTTACTACATGCAGGTGAATGGGAAGGAGTTGTTTCATTAATCCAGAGTAGTTTATATTTTTACTGCTACAAAGTTAATCCTCCAACAAGGAGTGACTGCATGTTATACTCAGAGTGGGTAATGCTTTCATACTGTTAAGTAGAGAAAGTATTTAAATAGCCATTTACATCAGTGTGGAATGTAATATATTACACTTTGTGTGTCTTCGTAGGTGAAATCATATGTGCAGTTGATTTCAGGGGCCTAGGATTCAATGCATGTAAGTCTGTAGAAATGTAAGTTGTTGTCAGCTTGCACATCCAGAGCCCGTGTCCAGGTGCTTGTGTCAAAATACAAGCTCCAAAGAAAGAGTTAAGTATGTTCAGTGGGAGAGGAAAAGGATAGTTGGTCTCATTTTAACAGATTTGTGAAGAAATTTGAAGTTCAATGGAAATGCTAGCATTGTGGGCTTAAAAAAAAAAAAAAGTAATTAAAAAAGGCTTTGTTTTTGAAGTGTTTGACAGGTACTCACCCAGTTTCCAGTTTGAGGGCATTGCCGGTGCTACTTGATGTTTGCTAGCATTACGTGATGGCTTTTACCTTTGGTGTCTGAAGAAGTTGTATTCCTCACCAGAGCTCTGACACTGACAGAGAATCTGCTTGCCCTTCACTTGATGCCTTTCTAGCCTCCTTTGTAGGCCTGCTTCAAAGTGACTACAGCCAGGCTGTAGGGTTTGCTTCACAAAGAACTGAAGCTTTGTGAAAATAAGGCCGCAAACTGCCTCATCCAGCATCTTTCTCACATGCTCCAGTGCACGTTAAGTGGTGCTTCAGACCTCATTCTGTTAAGCGTATTTGCACCCTCTTGCACTGACTGGCACTAATGCTTTTGCAGTAGGTGGTTTAGCTGAAAGTCGTTGGATGTTTGCCTTTTAGAATGTTCAAGGAGGCTCCACTCTTAGCGTTTGCTAGTCCAAAGGGGATCTTGAGTTCTTGTTGAACCTCGGATTTGAGTCAGTCTAAAAAGAGCATTCAGGTTAATGAAGAGACGACACGCGTCATAATTATTTGGAGGGTGCTATTCTAGTTTCCTTCAAAATTGTCTTGGGAGTTTTGCTTGCCAGGCCTGTTATCACCGTGGTGTTATTTGCCTGGTATCGTGTATGGCCTCAGATGGCCCAAGAACGTTGTTTATGAACTTCTTCCTGGCTGTAGCATACAGCGTGATCCAGAAGGTTTTCCCTTGTGAAATGTGAGGTTTCTAACAGGGGAAAAAAAGAATTCTCACTGTATACAGTCTTAGTGGTAAATTTCAAGGGACAATACTTCCAGCATAGTTTTTGGCACCCAGTGATGTGCTGGAGGGAAGCTTGGAACTTGTTCCTTAATGAACCGGTAACAAAGTAAAGGAGAAAAACCTGAATCTGAATAACCTCTGTAGAGGGAATAAAAGTGTATGTGAGCCCTGAAGTTTCTCATACTATTCCCAGAACACAGTATGATTGCTCAGAAACTGGGCTTTAACTATTTTTTTCTAGTCTGTTGTACTTTTGACTGTATTTTAGCATGGTTTCATCAGTATTTCTGAAAATAATATCATTAGTGACGTGTTCTGCACTTAATAATGAAAAGCGTACGTTGTGGCTATCGTGTCAGTTGTTTTAAGAGCCCAGAGTAAAAATGTCACCTTCAGAAAGCTGGAAGTTTTTTAACCACTAGATGGAGTCATGTGAGCATATTTCATACCGGAATCCTATGGTATGGTTTGAAACACGAAACAGTTAAAAGAGCTACAGGTGTCTTATGTCTCATGCTTACTAATGGAAGTTCATTTGCTCAGTCTAGTTTGACGTGAGCAACTTCCTGAAGTTCTCTGGGTTATTCTTGGTATGACTGTCCTCAAGATAGACTTGAGTTAAGCTTGAACTTAAGGTGTGTGCCTTATTGGTTACTCCCCGTGCTCGCTTGTGGATGAGAGTGTGTTATTACATGTGTAGGATGGACTTGTGAGAAGGCTGACCTTTCTGCAGCACTCACTTATGCAATGGGAAGTACCAGCTAGGGCATTTAGTATTTTGTAACTAGTGGGGTTTTAAATGTGTGTATCTCTCCATCAGCACATACGTGGTACTGTGTATGCACGATTAAAATCTCTGAATTAGCATTCCATGGGTTGCATCATTTAGGCCTCCTTCCCACTTGCCTACGTGTTGGGAAAAAAAAAAAAAAAAGGTGTTAACAGATATAAACATTCTGTTGTTTGTAGGTGAAAAATAAACTTATGTTATTAGCCGGCTCTGACAAGCTTCCGTGGCTAATGCTCCAGTCTTCATAAGCCTTATTTTTGACTCTTTGACGTATTATATGGGCGATAAACTTGCTTCTGATCTTCAGCCTGGTGATATAGTTAGTGTTTTAATGTTACAGTAGCTTTTTCATTTCTGTTTGATGTGTATCTCTTCTTAGGGCCTTGCTGAGTGTGCGGATTCTCATTCAAAATTACATGCTATTGTCGAGATTATCTCCTGGGCTAAGCATAACTGGCTTTCTTCTAAGTACAGAATTCTCTTGGCTCTTTTCTCTGTTTCAGTGGTTAGTGTGTGGCTACCTGATGCAGTGCCAAAGAATCATGCGAGGGCACAGGCTGAAGGACAAATACGAGTTACTCGGTCCAATTCCCTGCTCAAAGTAGGTCTGCTTGCTTAGAGACTATGCCAGTCTAGTTTTACTCTCCACAGATGGGGAGATTGGTCAAATACTGAAATTAAACACTCTTATGGTTCAAAATATATATACACTTCAAAAACTCCTTGTATATAAATTAAATATTCCATGAATTATCTCTTGCCCTGTGCCTGCCATCAAGAAGAGCCTGGCTCCGTCCTCTCTTAACCTTCCTGTTAGGTGGTTGTGGATAGTGATAAGATCTCCTCTGAGCATTTGCTTCAGGCTGAATTATCCAAGGTCTCAGCAGTTCTTATATCAGGAACTAAAACCTGAATTTTCTTCTCCTCTAGAAACATACCGGTAAATAGGAACTGTTGTATCTTCTTCTCCCTCTTGCAGGGCTCATGGATTTCGAACCCTCGTGGAGGGTTCTTTCCTGCGGCTTTATCAGACAAAAGCCAGTCCCTTGGTCTGGATGTACTACTGTCTGGTTGTTAAGGCACACCAAAGGCACACCACAACCAGTGTTTGCTTTAAGCCTTCTGGGCTGAGGCGGCTTTGGGCCCGCATCTCTAGCGTTCTGAGCTGATGCACAGACAGCTGCCAGATGGAAGGAAGGTAGCGCTCCACCTACAGATGCTCTCAGGCTTTGTGGAAAGCTGAATTCAGTCAGTATGTGTTAAAATTGCTTAGGAACCAGATGTTCGCTCTTGTCAAGATGGCATCGGTTTGGGTATGTTAAGTGTCGAGGACAATTTCTTAGGTAAAATTCAAAGTACTTTGAATGTCTTAAAGGATTAAGCGTATTTTTGTGCCTTAAATGTGTAGATGCTTAAATCCTGACTGAATTACATCCTCTTGCAGATATGGCCTTGTGTCTTTATGAAATACTTTCCTGTAATGGTGGCACGTCTGAAGACGGGACGTCTGTGTTGTTTTGTGGTAACATACTTGACTAGAAGCTCTCCTTAGTTTGACTTCTGTCTAGTTGCATCTAATAAACTCTTGTTACTGAGAGTTTTACAAGATGATTTTAAATCAATTCAGGTAGCTTTTCCCTAAAGACTTCTGTCTTTGTAGGTGCTAACCAGTGTCCAACTGAAACTCGCAAGCATTGGTTAAAATGGCCTGATTTCTGCCACATGTTTACTTTGTACCTATGAGATTCTGCTTGCTGGAACTCAATTGGTTGTAGTAGGGCTGCTTAATATTCTGAAGCCCTCCAGTGCTGTAGTGAAAAGTGATCATTACGCATTTACTATAATAAGAGGAGGGATGGGTGGTTAGGCTCTTAAAGTAATTGTTGAACCTCTTTTAAGCAGTTCCCAACAATTATTTTGGAGGGCAGCTAGAGCTTCTGTATTACCTGCCCATGTCTTAGAAGGACATGTCCTTCTGAAGAACCGACTCGAAGCAGCTATTTCATCTTTTTAACTTCAGGAATCTTGTAGCGCAGTCAGTACTGGTTCAGTACACTACATACCAAGGATGTTGCATCCCATATTCCTAGACTAGATTGCCTGGTTTATGTAATTGCAGTATCTGCTAACTTGAATAACTCTGAACATCTGCATGCAGACGTTTTTTTCACAAAGAGAGGTGCCATTAGTGATGTCTTCTCTCCACAACCCTCCTTTCCTCCTCTCCTTAGGGAGAAAGACCTTCTCATAAAGCAGGGTCAGCTAAAGACAGTTTGCAGTGTCTAGCTTGCTGTTCATATAATGTACAATGCAGTCTCGTTCATATGTTTTTTTTTTGTTTTGTTTACTTTTTAACCATTGGATTAAAATTTTTAGCTACCTCAGGCTGTCCCTTAGCTCTCTTCTCTTGGTAGAGAAAATTCTGTCACACCTTCACAAGAATCTTTCCATCGTCCTGGTTTCACTTTGAGATGTAATTCTGTTGATGGATAATATTACAGTTGTGTCACATTTCTGTCTGCATGTTCACTGCTTTGTGCAGTGCAGGGTGCTCATCACAACTGCAGGAATTTCTGCTCTAAAGAGAGGAATCTCCACTTTGTTCCAGAATAGTGTCATAGGAAAAAGTCAGCTTGTTGGCATTCTGTTTCACATATTCAGATTTCTCACAGTATTAATATTTGAGCACTTGGTCAAGCTCTTCTTCTCTCTGGATTCTTCCCACCCCTTATGACCTTATATTTATCTCCCTTTCGGGCTCAATTTGGAATGCTTTTTATGTCATTGTTATCACCACTGTATTGATTCAGTTGCCTTTTCTAAAGTACTGTAGGAACATGATGCTAAATTTATTCAAGATGCAGTCAGAATTAAATTTGCTCTTTATCAGTTTTGAATTAGAACACCTCCCGAGGCCACTTCCAACCTGAATCATTCTGTGATTGTATCATCTTGTTTGTCTTCCTCAATGAACCCTCTTTGTGTGTTTCCACATCCTACGTGGTGCTTTAAAAGTAAGGCCTTTTTCTCAGCGTTTGAAAGAACTGTCTAATGCACAGTAAGCTGTTGGAAAATGAGTAGAATTTGTGCCAAATACTTCATCCTCCCCTTCTTTTTCCTCCACCCAAAACTATTCCTCATTAACAACACTGCCATAACACAGTTTATATATCATACAATGTGTGGAACATGGTAACAACTGCCCTGGAGAATATGGGACTGGAAGGAACTGCTTGGACTGCTGTCAAGTATTGATTTTTTTTTTTCCTTTTTAATCAATGTTTTTGCATATTATTAAACTGTATTTAAGTTAGAAATGTAATCCTGAAATGTGTTAACTAGCCAGATGTTAGGGGGAAAAATGCTAGTGAATCTTAAATATTTCTTCTGAATCACTCATTATGGCATTTCCCTAAGTTAGTTTGTACGGGGGCAAATGTGTAGTTGACGTCACTGATCTGTTTTTCCCCTCCCTTCATGCTTCCCTTAAGTTCCTTTCATTAAGAGTTCCTTAAGCACGCTGCAGCAATTTGGAGTTCCTAAATTCAGTCTTTCATCCAGTTTTACCATTTGGTGAGTAAATAACATCTTAGTGCTTCCCGTGGTGGGTCATTTTGGCAGAAATATAACACTAATCTGCGATCTCTGACAGAGGGATGCTGTCATGGTGTGATTTGGGGCAGTTATTCCTACTTATAGAAGTTCTAAGCTGTATATAACGGCTTTAAATATAATTATTTCTACAAAAGAAGGTTTTTCAAAAATTTGACAATTCGCTATAAAACTAAGAAATGGCTATATTTTAAATTTCATATGTACATACATTTAAGAGGTGGATGTTGGTCTGAACTAGATAGGCAAATAGTCATTAAAAATAGTAAAAGAGAGCACAGCTAACTATTTGCTATCCGTGACTTCATAAAGTCAGTTCTGGCAGATGCAAACTTCCTACTCCAAGTGGTTCCTCTCACGTGTGAGGGAGAAAAGAAGAAATAACAGCAGTTGTCAACATCCAGCTCCCTTGTGGTTTGCCTGAACTGAGAACGGCATGCTGATAATGCATAGGTTGGATTGAAGGGTTTTATTTTTCACTAGCAGCAGTAACTTAATGATCTCTCTTCATTTCTGAGTCCCTGCATTTGACATTTCTGCTTTTAAACATTGAAAAGCACAAATAGGTCAAGGAAAGAAATGTTTGCTAGTACGAACTCTGTGCTAGGCATTCTGGGAGAGTGCTTTCTTGCAGCAGATGAGGATTCTTTGTGGCTGGCAGCAGAAACTGCAGCAGTATCTTTGCAGTTTCCTTTCATCTTTGATTATGTTCTGAGGATCTTTGAAATCTAGGAGCTGTTTCCCAGACCCTCTGGAATATCTTTTCGTCTCTCTTGTGGAGTACAGCACACGCTGAAAGCCTCTTATCTTCTTCAGCTGAGGTATCCTTTGCTTTTCATCACCCTCTGATTTTTGTCTTCGGCGGCTGGATTTTTGGCAGTGTTTGGCTTAAACAAACAGGATTACATTTCAGTAGCTGATGATTTCTAGTTGAGGAACGTACTGAATGTCGGACATAATGAAGATTGTGCAAAGAAATTTTTCTGTGAAGCCCAGGAAAATTACCCGAGCTGAGCAGAGGAAGACGACATTCTGCAAATGCAATCAGGGCTGCTAGAAATGCAAAATTCACCGGATTTGGAATGGGTTGCACTACAAGTGTGGTTCTGTTTAAAGGCATCCGAACGGTTTTTGAGAGAAACTGTGGTTATATTTGCAAGCAGCAAGGAGAAAACAATGCCCTTGAATATACAGCATTCAGCTTGCCAGATGAAGATTCAGGAATATTGATTCATTCATCGCTGGTAAATACAAACTTGTTTCAATAATAATTTTATCTGCTAACTGAAAGCTAAATTAAAAACAGGATTCTGTGCTTATTTAATGTCTACTGTGTAGATACACAGACTCGGTATGCTTTGCCTTGATAGTGTAGCATGCTAGTGCATGTATGTGACATGTAATACACGTGTGCGTGCAGCTGTAACATCAAAGCTTAGGCTTCCTACTTATATCATTTAGATTTGTGGTAATAGTGTGAAGAACTTGCTCTCTGTAAACAGGATTGGTACAAAAGATCGTATGTTAAATCTTTCTTAACGTGCTCTTGGAACATATTTGGCACTTCAGACGGAGCACAGATGATTGCATTATTTGGAAAAACTAAGGAATGCATTGCTGGGAAAATGGTAACCCAGGATTTAAGGCTTATTTTTTCAGATGCATTTGAATAATTCTTCTCACTGAAAACGCTCTGTTTCTATTTAAGTTACTGGAATGTGTACAGGAGCATTCTAGAAAGAAAAAAATGGTTAAAGGAAGCAGTAACTGTTTGCTGAACCTTCTTTGTTTTCAGAGGCTTTTTTTAGGTGTTGCTCGATGCAAGGAAAACCTGCTTTAAAGTGAGACTATCCTCCTTGTACCCCCCAGGTTAATGACGCATATGTGCGTCAGATATATTACATTTAGGCTTGAGGGGGTGGAATTGCAATAGCTAACGAGCACTGCTTGCTTCAGAATCGGATGAATTAAGGAATTAAATATTTATTTTAAATAATTTTAGGTCGCTTGTTAACTGCTGTCTCACCGACGAGGTAGCTGGAATAAGAGGGGTGTGGTACCTTGAAATTTTGACAAGCTTGTAGTGCCTGCTGGCGTACCCACACTGTGCAATTGCAGTTACGGAAAGCTTTCACAAATAGCATAAAGCTGTTGCCTTTATGCTCATCAGCTTCATTCTTGTTGAACTCAAAGATGAGAAAAAAGGGGTGTGTGTGTGTGTGTGTATACATATATGCAAGTAAAATTTCAGGAAAGAATACATGTATGTACAGAGGTGCATATAAATCTATGTATACACACACGTGTATGTGCCATATATACGTGTATTTATGTGTATGCATTTATATATGTACACACATTACTTCATTTCCAGGAGTGAACTTGAACTGTCTTTGGATGCTTAAAATAACTGACAGTATGTGGAGTTTCATGGTAGTATTGCTTTTCATAAATTCTTAATAATTTTTGCTATTAAAAATAAAATGGCTTCCTCTAGGTATTAGAAGCCTCTTTATGCTGTTAGACATTTTAAAGTTGGCCTCATACAGATGCTTGTTAGACACTTGTTAAGCTCTGGACAATGACTACTTCTAATAACTTTTGCAGTTCTTTGAATTTGGGACCCAGCGCCTTTACTGGCCTTCCATTATACAAATAGTTAGATGAGAAATAAATACTTCTAGAATATAATATAGACTGTGGTAGTTTGGAAATTGGAGTGAAAAATTATTTATATAACTTTTTTGTTTTTTTTCTTCTTTATCTTTGTTTCATGTGCTATTTTTTTCCAGGCTTAATTTCTCTTTAATTTGGGCCTGCAGTTCTGGTTTGCAGAGCAGTGAGATTAACACAAAATATCACAGAATCACAGAATTGTAGGGGCTGGAAGGGACCTCTACAGATCATGGAGTCCAGCCCCCTGCCAAAGCAGGCTCCCTAGACCAGGTTGCACAGGTAGACGTCCAGGTGGGTCTTGAACATCTCCGGAGAAGGAGACTCCACAACCTCCCTGGGCAGCCTGTTCCAGTGCTCTGTCACCCACATTGTGAAGAAGTTCTTGTGCACATTGGTGCGGAACTTCCTATGCTTCAGTTTGTGGCCATTTCCCCTTGTCCTGTTGCTGCACACCACTGAAAAGAGCCTGGCCTTGTCCCTTTGCCTCCCACGCCTTAGATATTTACAAACATTGATCAGATCCCCTCTGAGTCTTCTCTTTTCAAGGCTGAGCAGACACAGGTTGCTCAGCTTTTCCTCATAAGAGAGGTGCTCCAGCCCCTTTATCATCTTTGTGGCCATTTGCTGGGCTCTTTCCAGGAGATCCCTGTCTTTTTTTGTACCAGGGAGCCCAGAGCTGGACAGAGTACTCCAGGTGAGGCCTGACCAGGTCTTCCAAGTACAACTAAAGTTCCAGATGTGTTAACTGGGCCTTTTTCTACTCCCAAAGTTGCAAATGCTTTTAAGTAACATAACTCGGGTCTATTTTTGATGTTGCTTATTTGTTTATATTTTCCATATAAATATTTATATTTGTATGGCTTTGTCACCTTGGTTTAGCTGAAAGTAGCGAGTGAAGATAAATTTCTTCCCAGAATAAATAATTGAAGGGTGTGTATAGAAGATTACATGGAACTGAGGGGTCAGAATGACTTCCTGCTCATTGTACTGGATTACTGTAGTCCATTAAAGCAAAAGGTAAGAGTTCACAAGAAAAAATCTGGCACTTCATTGAAAGGTCGCAGTCTTGCCAGTCACAGCTGACCCTGCCTGTGGCTTTTGGTGAGTCAGGCTGGGAACAGTTGCTCCTGATTTACTCCTGAAGAGTGGAAAGCAGGAAAGATACTGCCATCTTGGCTATAGTGACAAGTTATTTTACAAAGCCCATCTAAGTGTATACAAATAATTCTAAATACTTTTTTTTTTTTTACGCTTTGCTGTTAGAACCTGATTTTGCCATTTCCTCCTCCTCTAAAGACTGGTTTTCAGCAGTAGAAAAGACCTTGCTTCTCCCTAAGAAGCCATTCAGGGAGATGAAGACTTGAGGAATGCACTTCCTCAGGAGGGAAGCTGCATGGTCGATATGGAAAGAGAATGACAGCATGTGTCACCTTCCTGTGTTTTCCTTCACCGTGGTGTTTGTTGCAACAGATGCATGTGTGGGTGTATGACTTCACCTATTTATTTGTTTGTGCTGTAGCATGCATTACAGCTGCAATTTATTAACTGCCTTTTTGGCTCTTCCTGCTATCTGCTCTGTTTAGCTATTTTGGATCAAACATCTCCTGATACACAGCTCTTGTCAAAAAGCCAGTGAATTTCAGGGAGTTCTGTACTGTAGCTACACGCTGACTCTCTTGCAAAACCACTATTGAAAATCTGTGAAAATTTCCTGTGAACAGAAAGTGCTCAGGAGGTAGTTCTCCTGGGAGGAAAAAGCTCCTATCCTGTCAAGAAACAAGGAGGCAGCAGTAGTTGATTTAGTGTATGCTATGTGACTTTTTTTCCTATTTAACTTGTAATCCAGAGGTCAGGAAGCTGTATCAAGTCATATTAAATCTAATTAAAATTTTATCTTAAGCAGGTGTGCTCTTTTGATTGCTTGAAGGAAATCAAAGATAAAACGAAGGCTGGGTGAGGATGTCCTTGGAAATATAGTTTTTTTTAATCCATCTGAGATTATTTGACCCTGCAATGAAAATGCTGTTTCATATCGTTCATATAGCAACACCTCTAGCTTGTCACATACGCTTTTATCTTATTCTACATCAGAGTTTACAGGATCTCATATGATCTCTATGTTCATTTGGGTATAAATCAATGCTTTTGTAAGGTAATAAATTTAGTTTGGGATGATGCCACTTTTAACAATAAAATTAATGAAACTATATTTTCTTCAAATGTCCTCCCAGGGCATATTTATTTTCTGTAAATTTTGAGAAAATACTCTAATTTGCTTAATTTTATTGGAAGTTGAAGGACGTGAAGCTTAGAGGGAATGGCTGAGGGAATTGTGACTGCTGAGTCTGGAGAAGAGGAAGCTGAGGAGAGACCTCATTGCTCCCTAGAGCTACCTGGAAGGAAGTTGCAGCCAGGAGGAGGTCGGGCCCTTTTCTCAGGTGACAAGGCACAAGGAAATGGCTTCAACTTGCGTCAGAGGAGGGTTAGGTTGAATATCAGGAAGAATTTCTTCATGGAGAGGTGTCAAGCACTGGAAGAGGCTGCCCAAGAAAAAGTGGTGGGGTCACCATCCCTGGAAGCATTCAAGAAACGCGTGGATGTGGCATTAAGGGATGTAGCTTAGTGATGGGACTCAGTGGGTCAGGCTGATAGTTGGACTTGATCATTTTGAAGGCCTTTTCCAGTGTAAAAATGATTCTATGGAAATCAATTAAAACAAATATATAATTTCTGTGATTTTTGTCTAATTTCAAAATTGCAGTATTTAGCTTTGGTTTGGACTTTTTTTTAGTCCATTCTCAGCGTGATATTACGTGTTATTTCTGATGTGTTGTAGTGTCTTGAAGTTAGGAGGGTTTAATTTTTTTAATGGCCTTTTTTCTTATACTCAGATTGTATTTGATTTGCAATCGTAGTATGACCAACGAATATCTAGGAGGGAAATCTTATTCTACTGTTTAGGGCCTAAACAACTGTTTACAATGGTAGATAAAGATGAAGAATGAGCATGGGGGTATGGTGATGTGGGTATAAGAAAACCAACAAGAATTGTAAGTTGTTTTGCTAATAAGCTATTGACACATTGAGTAAATGAAGAGGGGTAGGTGGCTGTGCTGGTAAGGCCAGTGGAGAAGACAAAAACTTCCGAAGTGACACAGGCTGAGCTGATGAACAGTAATTTTCTTTTATATGTCTGAAAGTTGCAGAAAGGAACTCTATTTATGCTTGAAATGTTTTTTACTGAGTTTGCTTTCCATGTCATACTCAACACTGCTGTTTCTCCCATGAAATTTTATAAGATTTATAGTTAAAGCTATTTAGTAACTCGAGTGTGTGCAAGATGTGGCCTAATAATTGAAATAGTTTTTTAATTTTATTAAACCTGATGTGGAAAAAACCTTAATTTGAATAATGGTTACTTAATTTGTGCTCACAAAATTTCCAAGAAGAAATGCAGGACACTTTGAAATAGTATATGTCCAGCTTTGAAAAGCATAGATGTAGCTATTTTCTGGAAACAGAACCAGCAACCTCCTGCTATAGTAACTGCAGTTTCTTAGTTCATATAACCTGTTGACTTTACAGCAACATCATCATTAGGCGTTATTGAATTTTTGTGTGGCTGCAGTTTCTGTGCTGCTCATGAGTCATTTTGTTCATAATGAAATGGGACATCTTTGAAGTATACCAAAGTCTGCATGTTGGAAGATTGATTAATGACAGCAGAAAGCTGTGTCATTCTGGAAATAATCTCCGCAGTAGTCATTTCATTTGGAAATATCTTGATTTCAGAATAAGATTAAATTACTTGATTTTCAGAAGTGATTGTTTTCTTAATTTAACATACAGTGTGCTTATAAGGTTCATTACTAAAAGGCCCTATGTCCTTGCTGTCTGACTTAGCAAATTAGTATCAACTTGTTTGTTTAGAGTGGAGAAGGCCAGTAGAAACTAGGTAGAAATGCAAAAAAGAGAAGGTTCTAGGGAAGCAAGTCTGAGTGAGTGGATTTTTTTGTTGTGTTGTTTCTTTTTTTCCTCTTTTTTTTTTTTGTGCTTAAATAGCTTATGTGGCAATTCCCTTGTGGTGTGCAGGTAATTTGTGTGACTTACTCTGTTAGGCTGCTGTCATATCATGCTTAAGCTTGCAATTGTATTAAAATTAGCTTTTATCCATCAGCACCCAGAGCTCATTAGACCTCTTAATAGGGAAGGAACAGACCCTGTCGGATTACATCTTCACTGTTCCACAGCTTTTCTTATGTCCCTTGTATGAGAACACTTTTTAGTCTCCTTTCATCTTTCTGCTTTGGGTAATGAAAATCTAGTATTTTATGTGTTGACATGTAGTTTTGGCTATATTTCCTGATGGATCTTGGAGAATTTTCAGGTTGTTTTTTTTCCAGCCTTTCTTTAGACTCTCTTAAGAAGAATACTTGCATGTCCAAATGTAGTATCACTCTAACCTTTCAGGAAGAAAAATAAGAGAACAAATTCACCAAACACATAGTTCCTGAAACAAATGAAAGTCTTTGAAAGATGGCTGTGAGAAGTTCATTAGGCATAGGTTGGCCAGCACTCTGTGTACTGGCGTGCAAAAGAGAAGCTTAAACACTGTATACTCAGGGAAAATTATTTAAGACTGAGGGTGAAATCTAGGGATAGTTGTTCAAAGTCTATGTACGTAAGTCATTGTTCGTCCATAACAAGATAAGCTGAACTAGCAGAAAAAAGCATCCGGGCAGGAAAAATGACATTAAGTTGAATCCAGGTAGAAAATAGGTTTGCTTTGAAAGCAGCATCAGGGGATCTTGGGAGAGCTGAAAATCCTGCTTTTAAAGGAGGAGTTAAACAAATAAACTCCACAAAAGCTGTAAAGTATGAGTGTCAAACCTTTTGGCTGCCTGAGTTCCACTGAGTGAATAGGAATTGTCTTGGTCCACAAATAAAATAGATATCATAGAACCATAGAATCGTAGAATGGCTTGGGTTGAAAAGGACCTCAAAGATCATTGAGTCTCAACCCCCCTGCTAAGTGCAGGGTTGCCAACCACTAGACCAGGCTGCCCAGAGCCACATCCAGCCTGGCCTTGAATGCCTCCAGGGACGGGGCATCCACCTGTTCCAGTGCGTCACCACCCTCTGTGTGAAAAACTTCCTCCGAATATATATATAGTTAATATATACAAGTAACAAAACATTTAAAAAAAATATTTTTAGTTAAAACAGAAGAGGGCAACAAAACCATAAAACTAGTGGGATATTTGACCTTGTTTTTGTGAAACTAGCGAACGTGTTAACTTACTTTATGAAATAACAGAAGCCCAAGTTTAATAATTCAATAAGAAGGCTCACACGGCTGCTTAATAACAAAAAAGATGTCTTCACAGGCACACACATGTAGGTAGGTTGAAATATTATTGACAGTGACTATGTTTTACTTGCCAAGAGGCACAAGCACATGGAACATGTAATACACACCAACTGCAGTTCAACTGAGTGTGTATGGTGTGAGAGACAGTACTGCATTGGACTCTTCCCCTCTGCAGCATTCTTTTGTCACTTATGCGGTCTGCACCCAAGCTATGTGCTAGTGACTTGTGAAAAATATTGCTAAGAATCACATAATAATGTTACAAGTTTACATTCTTGTGGGGCCACGTGACTCTCTGCCTAGGGCCATGTGTGGCCTGCAGGCCATAGGGTAGGCACGTATGCTTTAAAGCTTTATTTGAACTTGAGGAATGGGAATAAGACTTCTGCAGTGGAGACAATTTTGTTTCCAAAATTAGAGTCTAGAGCAAGTGAACACTGAAAAGGAGTTGACTTTTCTGTTTGTTGTTGTTGTTTCAACCAATTAGTACTACCGTGTGCTTTAGGAACAGCCTGAAATATGCATTTCAGTCATCTGCAGATGCAGGTGTCCTCCTCTGGCGTGAAATTAAATGTGTTTACAGTAAAGCTGGGAGCAAGCTGCTAGCTTTTGCAATGTTCTTCTTTCTTAGAAATCTACTATTTGAAGATTAGTATTATGGAGGGGGAGGACCACTACTGTTCCTCAGGATTGCTTGGCACAGAGTTGCTTCTGTTTGGGAGATGCTCTGACTTAGGTTTTTGACTTGCATATGTCTTCGATCTAGTGTCTGTACTGTCCCATTAGTTCCTGATAATTGCAAGGTGCTGTCCAAGGAGGAAAAGAGCCATCCTTAATCAAATAGCGTTCTCACTGCCAGTCTCCCTGACTATATGGAGATAGAATCATAGAGTAGAATAATTGAATCGTAAAATCCTTAGAGTTGGAAGGGACCTTTAAAGGCCATCTAGTCCAACTCCCCTGCAATGAACAGCGACATGTACAGTTAGATCAGGTTGCCCAGGGTCTGATCCAGCCTTGCCTTGAACGTCTCCAGGGACAGGGCATCCACCACATCTCTGTGCAACCTGTTCCAATTCCTCACCACCCTCACTGTGAAATACTTTTTCCTTATATCCAACCTTAATCTACCCCCTTCTAAGCTTTAAGCCATTTCCCCTTGTTCTATCACCACAGACCCTGCTAAAGGGTGTGCCCCCTTCTTTCCTGTAACTCCTCTTTAGATACTGAAAGGCCACTATCAGGTCACCTCACAGCCTTCTCGTCTCCTGACTGAACAGCCCCAACTCTGTCCTCATAGGAGACGTGTTCCATCCCTTGGGATGGACACCACTCGTCACTGATCTCCATCCAGACATTGAGCCATTGGCCACCACTCTCTGGATTCGATCCTGCAGTCAGTTCATTGTCCATCGAACAGTCCACCCATCAAATCCATATCTCTCCAGTTTGGGGAGAAGGATGTTGTGGGGTACTGTGTCAGAGTAGGTGACATCAGTGGCTCTTCACTTGTCCATTAATGCAGTGACACCATCATAAAGGCCACTAGGTTAGTTAGGCAGGATTTGCCCTTGGTGAAGCCATGCTGGTTCTCCCAAATCACTTCCCTGCCTTCCGTATTCCTTAGCATAGCTTCCAGGAGGATCTGCTCTTTGATGTTTTCTGGCACAGAGGTGAGACTGGCAGGTTGGTAGTCCCTGGGATCATTGTTTTTACCCTTCTTAAAAATGGGTGTGATGTTGCTTTTTTTTTTCATGTCACCAGGGACTTTTCAAATAGCACCGAGAGTGGCTTGGCAACTACGTTAGCTAATTCCTTCTGGACTCTGGGATGCGTCTCATCAGGACCCATGGACCTGTGGTTGCTTAGGTTCCTCAGGTGGTCACAAACCTGATCTTTGCTTACAGTGGGAGGGATGTAGCTCCCCCAGTCCCCTCCTACCAAACCAAACATTTGAGGGCTATGTGGTGAACAGTTATCAGAGAAGACAGAGGCAAAAAAGTTAAGTACTTCACCCTTTTCCTTGTCTATTGTTACCATCTTGCCTGTGTCACTCACTAGGGGGACGGATGTGCCCTAGTGGACTTTCCTTCTCTGCTTGAGGTACCTGCAGGAGCCTTTCTTGTTCTAGGCATTCCTTGCCAAGTTTAGTTCAGGCTGGGCCTTGGCTTTGCTGACCCCATCCCTACACAGCCTAGCGGCTTCCTTAAACTTTTCCCACAGTACCTGTCCCTGTTGTCCACTGCCTGTGCATTTTCTTCTCACTCTTCAGTTTGACCGGCAGGTCCTGGTTCAGCCATGCCAGCCTTTAGCTGAACAGTAGTTAAATACTTCAGCATTGTTGTGGTTTTAGACAGGATAGAAGACTTCAAGTTTAAATTATACTGATTATTTGATTTTCTGTGGGATCATAAGAAACAATCAAGTTTTCCCTGAAAACAGAAGGATCTCTGCGAAGATGACATAAAATGAATCTGCCACCAGTGAATCAAGCAAGTGCACCTTAAATTGATACTTCATAGACTATTAATAGCGTGCAAAAGTACAACATAAACAAGACTTTCATTAATAAAACTTACTTCTGATAGAGACCAGCATCTTTGTTCTGTCAAAGCTATGTGAATGTCTTCCTGAAAATAATGTATTGAGAGTAACTTTGACTGTAATCTAAAATTTGAGATTTGTGTGATTCATCTTGATATACAGATGCTTCTCCAAAAAGGAATTGGAAAGATTCTGATTCTACTCGTTCCAGAATGGGCTTAATTCTTGCTTTACTGAGCGTGACCTAACCATGGAAAGTCAGTGAATTTGGATTATTTTAGTTAGAATGTTGACCACGTGAAAAGTTATATAGTATATAGCACACACATTTTACAGAATGTGGTGAGGGGTACAGAACTTGATATGGTGAGAGAGACCCAGGAAACTTGAAGCCAGTCAGTCTCATCTCTGTGCCCAGCAAGATCATGGAGCAGATCTTGCTGGGAACTGTGCTAAGGCACATGAAAACCAGGGAGGCAATTATCAACAGCCAGCATGGCTTCACAAAGGGCAGTTCATGCCTGACAAATTTAGTGGCCTTCTACTGTGGGATTACAGCAGTGAATCATAGTATCACCAAGGTTGGAAAAGACCTCCAAAATCATCTAGTCCAACTGTTCACCTACGACTAATATTGCCCACTAAACCATGCCCCTGACTGAGCATTTGTTGAACACCTCCAGGGACAGTGCATCAACCACCTCCCTGGGCAGCCTGTTGCAGCACCTGACAACTCTCTCGAAGTAGAAATGTTTCCTAATATCCAACCTGAACCTCTGCTGGTGCAACTTGAGGCTGTTCTCTCTTGTTCTATAGATAGTCATCCGGGAGAAGAGGCTAACTCCAGTTCACCGCAACTTCCTTTCAGGTTGTTGTAGAGAGTGATAAGGTCTCCCCTGAGCCTTCTGTTCTCCAGACAGAACAATCCCAGTTCCCTCAGCTGCTCCTCATAAGGCCTGTACTCCAGACCCCTCACCAGCTTTGTTGCCCTCCTCTGAACACGCTCCAGAGCCTTATGTCTTTCTTGTAGTGGAAGGACCAAAATTGAACGCAGTACTCAAGGTGTGGCCTCACCAGAGCTGAGTACAGGAGGATGATCACCTTTGTGCTCCTGCTGGCTACACTGTTTCTTAAACAAGCAAGGGTGCCCTTGGCCTTCTTGGCCACCTGGGCACACTGCTGGCTCACGTTCAGCCGAGCATCGACCAACACCCCCAGGTTCATTTCCTCCACACAGTCATCCAGCCACTCTACCCCAACCCTGTAGCGTTGCCTGGGGGTGTTGTGTCCAAAGTGCAGGACCCAGCACTTGGTCTTGTTGAACCTCATCCCATTGGTTTCAACACGGCTATCCAGCCTGTCCAGATCCCTCTGGAGGGCTTTCCTACCCTCCGGCAGATCAACACTTCCTGCCAGCTTGGTGTCGTCTGCAAACTTACTGAGAGTGCACTCAATCCCTTGATCCATGCCATCAAAAAAGATGTTGAAGAGGATAGACTCCAGTACAGACCCCTGGGGAACACCACTTGGGACCAATCAGCTGGATTTAATTCCATTCACCACCACTCTCTGGGCCCGGCCCTCCACGCTGTTCTTTACCCATCGAAGAGTGTACCTGTACAAGCTACAGGCTGCCAGCTTCTCCAGGAGAATACTGTGGGAGACAGTGTCAAAGGCTTTGCTGAAGTCTGGGTAGAGTATGTCAACAGCCTTTTCCTAATCACCAGATGGGTCACTTGATCAAAGAAGGAGATCAGTGGTGGATAAGGGAAGAGCAACTGACATCATCTACCTGGATTTGTACAAAGCATTTGATGCTATCTCACGTGACATCCTTCTCCTTGTCTCTAAATTGAGGAGATGTGGATTTGATGGATGAACTATTTGGTGGATAAGAAATCAACTGGATAGTCGTACTCAGAGTTGCACTCAATGTTGAAGTGAACTAGTGACAAGTGTTCTTCAGTGACTGATATTGGGACTGTTTAGCATCTTTGTCTGTGATATGAACAGTGGGATTGACTGCAAGAAGCAAGTTTGTGGACAACACCAAGCTGTGTGGTGTGGTTGACGTACTGGAGGGAAGGGAAGCCATTCAAAGGGACCTCGATAGGCTTGAGAGGTAGGTCCATCTGAACCTTATGAGGTTCAACAAGGCCAAGTGCAAGGTCCTAAGCTGGAGCAATCCTGAGCTCAAATGTAGACTGGGCACTGAGTGGATGGAGAGCAGTCCTACAGAGAAGGACTTAGGGGATATTGGTGGACGAAAAACAGAACATGAGCTGGCAGTGTGCATTTGCAGCCCAGAAAACTGACTGTATCCTGGGCTGCATCAAAAGACGGGTGGCCAGCAGAGTAGGAGAGGTGATTGTCC
The DNA here is from genome assembly GCF_002078875.1 of Numida meleagris. Taxonomy (NCBI): domain Eukaryota; kingdom Metazoa; phylum Chordata; class Aves; order Galliformes; family Numididae; genus Numida; species Numida meleagris. The sequence goes on from NC_034409.1 coordinate 142,396,971, forward strand.
CCTCTGTTCCACTCTCATGAGAACGCATGTGCTGTGCTGTGTTCAGCTCTGGAGCCGCCAGCACAAGAAAGATGTGGAGCTGTTGGAGAGGGTCCAGAGGAGTTCACGAAGGTGATCAGAGGACTGGAGCATCTTTCCTACAAAGACAAGCTGAGGGAGCTGGGATTTTTCAGCCTATAGAAGGGAAGTCTTTAGGGAGACCTCATTGTGGCCTTCTAGTAGAATCATAGAATCATAGAATGGCTTGGGTTGAAAAGGACCTCAAAGATCATTGAGTCTCAACCCCCCTGCCAAGTGCAGGGTCACCAACCACTAGACCAGGCTGCCCAGAGCCACGTCCAGTCTGGCCTTGAATACCTCCAGGGACGGGGCAACCACAACCTCCCTGGGCAACCTGTTCCAGTGCGTCACCACCCTCTGTGTGAAAAACTTCCTCCTAATATCTAACCTAAATCTCCCCTGTCTCAGCTTAAAACCATTCCCCCTTGTCCTATCGCTATCCACCCTCACAAACAATCGATCCCCCTCCTGTTTATACACTCCCTTCAAGTATTGGAAGGCCACAATGAGGTCTCCCCAGAGCCTTCTCTTCTCCAAACTAAACAAACCCAGTTCCCTCAACCTTCCCTCATAGGAGAGGTGCTCCAGCCCTCTGATCATCTTGGTGGCCCCCCTCTGCACTCGTTCCGAGAGCTCCATGTCCTTCTTGTGCTTGGGGCCCCAGGCCTGGACACAGTACTCCAGATGGGGCCTCACAAGAGCCGAGTAGAGGGGGACCACCACCTCCCTCTCCCTGCTGACCACTCCTCTTTTAATGCAGCCCAGAACGTAGTTGGCCCTCTGGGCTGCCAGCACACACTGCTGGCTCATGTCCAGCTTCTCGTCCACCAGGACCCTCAAGTCCCTCTCCGCGGGGCTGCTTTCAAGTACTTCTTCCCCCAGGTTGTATAAATACCTGGGATTGCCCTGGCCCAAGTGCAGCACCCTGCACTTGGCCTTGTTGAACCTCATTAGGTTCTCGTGGGCCCACTTGTCCAGCCTGTCCAGGTCCCTCTGGATGGCTTCCCTTCCTTCCAGTGTATCGACTGCACCGCTCAGCTTGGTGTCATCTGCAAACTTGCTGAGGGTACACTCGATTCCATCGTCTATGTCATTGATAAAGACATTGAAGAGCACCGGTCCCAGGACTGAGCCTTGGGGGACACCACTTGTGACTGGCCTCCACCCTGATATAGAACCATTAATCACAACCCTTTGACTGCGACCAGCCAACCAGTTCTTAACCCACCGAACAGTCCATCCTTCAAATCCATACCTCTAGTACATAAAGGGTGTCTGCAGGAAAGCTGGAGAAGGACCCTACAAGAATAGCGAAAGGACAGGGAATGGATTTAAACTAAAAGAGCGTAGATTTAGATTAGATGTAAGGAAAATAATCTTCACTATTGAGGAAGGTGAAGAACTGGAACAGGTTGCCCAGAGAAGCTGGGCAGCTTCATCTAGTAGATGATGCCCCTACGTGTAGCAGTGAGGTTGGAACTAGATGGTTTTTAAATCTCTCCCAACCCAAACCATTCTTTGGTTATTCCTAGAAGGAATGAGTCTTTCTAACTGACTTTTTTGTGACCTTTTCTATTTCATCTCTATGTAATGTGTATGGTAAGGAACTGCCAGGTGAACTGTGTGCTGTATTCCATCTGCTGTCAGCTTACTGAGCCTTTCTCTTGAACGTTTCAGTATGTTTTTCCAGGGCAAATACATATCTGTTAGTCACTTAAGAAACTTGGCAGTTCTCAGATGCATATAGCTACAAGACTGAATCTTCCACTGACTTGCAAAATGTTATGCTTTTAACACAGCTGCAAGGCAGGATGCCAAGTGTGGGAGGGCATTGCTAGTGTATCTCTTACTGATACAGATGACAGCTAGAAGTATTGGCTTTTAATAGTGGTTATCATTCTACTGAAGTGGGTCCATGTTTTCATATGAACTAGTGTCCTAATACCAGAACCAACCAACCAACCGAAAACCCCCAAACAAGAAAACTACAGGAGAACAAAGCATCAAAATACCTTTAGCAGTCCGTCCTTCCTTCTCATTATTGGAAGTTATCTGTTAAGAGGTGCTGTGAGCTATGAGGGCATTTCAAGATCCTCGAAGGAGTAGAGGGGAGATATGGAGTTCTAGTAAATTCTCTTATTTTCAAACAGACAGGATGTACAAACTTCATGCAGGATTATTCCATCCCCTTCCCCCCTTGGCCCTCAGTTGCTACAGGTTAAGCAACAGTTCTTTCCCTAAAACAGCTGACAGAGATGAGTTTGGCTGTAATTATAGCTGGTAGATATAGTGAATGCTGATGTTGGCCACTCAGCAGGAATTATTAGAATCTGAGTTAGAGTGGTTTAGTTGGAAGGCACCTACACTGAGTTTAGTTTAGTCATCTTGATACAGATTGTAAGTGGAACTTAAAGCTGAAGAAGTGCCTGTAAGCTACTCTGTTTTTAGCCTTTTTGCCGTGACACTGTGTAGGCATCCTTTCTTCTATCTAAATTCAGAGAAAATGCCCATTTTCTTTATTACTGACTCTTTGTTAAGTGTTATTTTACATTAGAAAAGTCAGCGCTTGGTATGAAAAGTGATTGAAAGAATAAGAGTATGTATGTGGAGAACTTGTCTTTTGAGCAGTAGATTTGCTGGATGAAACACTGAGATATCCTGGGAATACCAAGGGCTTTTTTTACCCATGTAATTTCGTAATTACATAGGTAATTCCTTCAGGGAATGTGATGCAAGAAGGGAGCCAAATATTTGACACTTGGAAGTAATATGAAAAGTACTGTCAGTGAAAGCACCATGGAAAGTTCTTCAGGCCACTGTATTTTTAAAAAGACAAAATGTGTTGTTTCCATAACAATCTGAATTATTTTTCAGGTAGGTCTCTATTAGCTAATAATTTCCTGCAATTCTGGGAGTTGCGTTGGAAATGCGGTCAAATAACTTCTGTACAGTGACAGTCTTTTTGCATTTGTGTTGTTATATTAACCAGAATGAACTCTTTTTAGAGTGCACGGTATTTTTAACTCTTTATTAGTGAGTACGTGGAAGTGCCTTGTGCATAATAAGGCTGTGCATTTCTGGTTTCAGTTAAGTATAATCACAACCCATCTCAATGAAACAAATTCCTGTTTGGCAGCTGCATCCTCAAGTAATGGTGTAATTTAGTCTAAGCTGTGCTGTACTTCCGTTTTCTGAAAACAAAAGGAGCTGGTGCAATATAAGAGTGTAACTAAATGTTCTTGAACTATTGTCTAACTTGACTTAGCCAGGAAGATCTGTTTTCGTAAATTAGAATAAACTGCTCGTTTCCTTCTGTTAACTCTTAAAGATCCTTTGTAGAGTGTTGTTGTCTAGAGTGCCTAAATATAAAAAAGACTGCTTAAAAAGTGTGTTTACCTTAATTCTAGAGAATTGTTTCTCGACTTTATCTAGTAACTAATTAACTAGAGAAAAAGAACTATAGTAAATCATGATTATCTTGATTAATATCAAGTTAACTATTGTTTCTTTCTGTCCACTCATTGGAAGTGGGCAAGCATTGTGGATGGAGTGGGCAGACTTGGTCAGACTCTGTAGTTGGTCGCAACTGCAGTAAGCTGGACTAGGGTTACCTTACGCAGCTGTGAGAGCTGAGAGAATGGCGATGGAGAAGAGGAGAGAAAGGAGTACCAGCATTTTAAGTTAGGCCTTAAGGGTAAGAAATCTGTTCCTGAAGCTGTGCCTTCTTTCAAATACTAGCCAAAAAAGAGTGCATTTGAACTTCTCCACAAGTTGGTCTGCTTTCTTCATATTAAGGTGACTTCTTTTCTGTTAGAAATAAAGATAAAAATTGATGTCAAGTTAAATTTAGGATGTCAGTTATACTGAATTGAGATAATTAACTGCCCAAGGAAGTGGAGCAGAGTTAAGAACTGAATGAAGGTAGTGGCTTAGTTTCCAAAGCTATCTCACTGGATAAACGGATCGGGAGTCTAAATTAGGCATGTGCTTCATTTTGAAATTGAATTATCTCTCAGATGTGTTTATCATAGGTAAATACAGCCACTGAAGTTTGCACATTTGGAGTTTGTAACTTGTTAGTGTTGAAAAGAAGCGAAACGAAAACCAAAATATCTCTTTCAACCTGAAGAACGTTGTTCATCAGTTCACACTACTTCAGGAGGAGTTTAGCATACAGTCATGCATTAAAAATACTACATGAGGGAGCTAGGTTAGTCAAACCTTCAGAATTACCAAAACAGTTGACTGAGTTGCAAACAAAATTGCTTTGCACTTTGGCTAAAGAGTTGTACAACAATGATCCTGATAAATCCCTGCCTCTTACTTTGGGAGTGCATATCTGCTGAACAGTATCTCTGAGTAGTGGTAAAGTGCAAGACTGTGTTGGTATACAAAAGCAAAAGTGAAGCATGACTTGAGTTCATATTACAGTTAAGTCTGGGGATGGAAGATACCAACCACTAAGTGCTGTCTGGTCTTGAATCATGAGGCCAAGAGATGCTTCTGCAAGCCTCATGGGAGGGGGAAGATCCCCTGCTCCATCATCTTGTGTCATCAAAAACAGTGAAGAAGCCACACAGAAGGCAAAGCCAGTAAGTGCTGGCTGACAGCTTGTCCTGGCTTGGAGAGCTGAGGTTTTTTCAAATGACTTCATTCAAGATGTGTAGAGATCTTGTTGCATTGTCTTCCCCGTGTTTTCTTGGCAATTGGTGATCAACATCTGATATGCTGGAGGGTTCCAGAGAGGGAGGAATGAACTGACAGAGCGAATGCGTGTGAAATAGGAATGAACTAACTGGCTTGAACGAGTGAAGAGACTGAGAGAGCCTCCTCACCCCCCTCAGAAATCAGCTTTTCTATTTGGGGCATGGGTCCTAGGGTGTGTACTTGGTTAGTGGCTGGCTGTTGATAGTACTGGAGTAAGTGATACTAGTATCAAAAAAACAAAAGCAAAACAATGTTACACTTCTAAAGCATAGAAGGAAATTTTACAATAAAAATATTTCAAATTACCGAGTCCTTTGTTTTACAAGTGCTGTAAAAGGCTTGGACTGTTTCACACGGTCATTTTAGAAGTGCGCATTCTCTTTTATGTTTGATTCTTAACCATGAGGCATTAAAGCGGATCCACCTTCTTTTTTTTTTTTTTTCCCCCCAGAGGAATACAACGTGCTTGGGGGCTGGCCTTTGTCTGTCATGCATTCCCACCATGACAGATTTAGCAAGCTGCAGCTGAGAAGTTAGACTAGTTCATACTTTCTGCTGCTTGTGTTGGGAAAAAGCTATTGTTTTCACTGGATCACTGGCATGTTAATTATTTTGATGCCAAAACGCAAACAGTTTTGCTGTTCTTCATATTTTCAATCAAAGAATGCAGGCGAGAACAAACAGAAATCCTAAAAAAGACCTGATTATAGAGTCTCCGCAACAGCGCAAGGATGCAGGTCTTTGTGAAGCAGAAGTGGACGCTCCTGTGGTAGTCCCGGTAAGAATTGTTTAAACAAGCTGTCCTCACCCTCTAGTAATTTCAGTTCTGTCCGAAAAGCTGCTTAATTTGCTGCTAGAAAGAAGTTCCAGTGCTCTTACTTGTGTAGGTGTATTTCAGTTTTGTTTTCTGGTCTTTCTGCATTGTCTGCCTTTTTAATTACTTTTTACAGTTCTGGTTTAGCAAGTCGTTAGTTCCCTCAGAGTGTGATTTTGGTCTTCTGTTTTCTTATTAGCTGCTTTTCGGTGTCTGTTATGTCTAGTGTAGCTGTATAGTTCTTCAAACCTAGCGTGGATGCTGCTTGCATTGCAGAATCTGTTCTAGCTATTACAGTATACTTGAACTCTCTAAAGATTGTGTGTGTAGTGGTTAAATTTTATTTAAATTTTCCAAGATCTGTCTAAATTCAGGTGTACTGAAGTTAAAGGGTGTGTTTTTCCATGTCTTCAATGTGCATTATTTGGGAATTTAAAGTTTTAAAGTAACTTCAAGTGAGGGGGAGGGGGATATTCCTGTATGTAAGGGAGATAATCAAATAAAATATTTTTTTTTTTTTTTTTTTTTATTGCTACATACTAGTTCAGTTGGAATTGTAGTAGTGCAGCAAGAGAACGTAATAAGCAAGCAGTAATGTATCCACTAACTGTCTGCAGCTAGGACAATAAACCTCTTCAACCAGCAGAGGAGGGTTATTAAGCATGTGTCGGTAGAAAGAAGTACATAAATCATTCTTACTAAAATTCCAATTTCACTTAATGATATCTCATACCTAATTGCTGAGTAGAAGGCTGAAAGTCTCCTCTTTTTGTGTCTGGCTGTAGTTGAGGTTAGTGGTCCCAAGCTATGTCCCCCCTGCCCTGATTTGAGTTCCATACTATGTGCTCTGAAGACTCAAACATTTTGGCATGTGTACTAATGTACATCTGTAGCTTTGTGGGAATTGTTACTGTACATAGCTGGAAGCTTACATGTGCGTTAGGAAGACAAATTTTCTTTTTCTTTACACTGTTTTTTTTTTTTCAGTTTCCCTCTACTCAGAGCAGTTGTTAGTAAAACATGTTTTTTCTGCATGGGTGTGTTCTGATTTCTGGTCCAGATTTTCATCAGTACAATATGAGCTAATCTTGTGTGTGCTTTCCTGACTTCGGAATGTTTAACTTTATTTAGAACTGTTTTTATTCCCCCATGAATACTCTGAGAGGATATTTAGTGTTTCTGCAGATACGCAGGGAACTGCAGTTGTTCAGTGACCGTATGCACTTACTTAAAAAAAGAATAAAAGGTTACTGTGTTTAATTATAACCATTTACAAAGGATATCCTTTTAATTTTCCAGGTACTGCTACATTTGAATATTCATGGGTTGATGTACCTCCAGTGTTTCCCCTCTTTTTTGCTGTTTTCAGATAAATTGGATGCATTGAAAACAAAGGTCAATATTTTGAGAACATTTAGTTTCCACGTAGGTCACATAAAAAAAAATGTCTTTGCTTTCATTTCAGTTGCTAATTTTGTCTTAATCTGTTACATATATAGACAAGTGTATATATGGCATATAATTATAGAAGGTATGATATCCGTTTTTGCTTTTTTTTTTTTTCTTGAGGGGAACTAGATGAAATGGCACAAGGATGCATTGGGCTGTGTGCACTGCTAGACAGAAAGCAGAACTTAGGGTGGTGGATTTCATTCAGCAAAAACACTTGGGTCCATTTTCATTTCATTGGGCTGGAATGTTGCAGTAGGCATTTACTGCCATAGTGAAAGTAGGTCTTTTCTTGCTGGTATGGGGTGTGGGTAAGTTGATTAATAAGATGGATACGCTGATACTTGGTGTCACTGAAAGTAAACAGCAGAATTTACATTTTTCTGGATTAGAAACCTTAGAATTGTACTTGATTGGTTTTTTGAGAATTGCTTTTGGAAACAGAGCTTTTGATTTTACTGTGGGAATACTCCTTGTTCTAGACTCTAGCCAACGTTTTTTCAGGTGGAGATGTACTTTTGTCTGGAGGACTGAGATATGATTTACTTAACATTTCAGTTTTCTGAGTACTCATAATAAAAACAGGACAGTCAAGACTTCAAGGAAACAAGTGTTTTTGAAAGACTTTTCATTCTTGCAGTTCACCAAGTCTGCCACAGTGCTTGGAAAACTGAATGTTTACAGCCAAAAACATCAAGTGACACTGAAACAATGCTACTTGATCAAGCATTGTGCCTGAATTGATTTTTTTTTTGCCTGTAGGAGGATGGTGATGAAGAGAATAATTCTTGCTTAATTATTGCTAAAGTAAAACTGAGTGCATGTTCCTGGGCACCCTGCTCTGGGTGTCCCAGCTGGAGCAGCGGTGGGAGCAGATGAACCCAGAGGTGCCTTCCCACCTCAGCCTTCCTGGGATTCTGTGCTGTTACTTTTGAGGTTCGCACACAAGAAGAGCCTATGGAAAAAGCATTTTGATTTTCTGGGTGGTGCCCTGTCTTGGGGTGAACTATTGTTACACTAGCTGTTGTGGAAGTCACCTGATTAGTATACATGCTTCCCAGCTGCACTTCAATAGTAATTCATAACTAGGAGCTGCTTATCAAATCAGGAGATGTTTCTGAGAAACCAGAACTACTTCTTGAAAACAAACTGGAAGTCTAAAACATAGGACATCTGAGCTCTTCTGTCTAACAGAGCAGTGACTAAGTCTACATCTACTGTTAGAAGTTTCTGCACTGATAAGAGAACTTAACAGGACTCTACATGCTTTATTTGTGTCTGAAGGTAAATAAAGTAAAATGACAGAGGAGGCTAGAAATCAAATAACCGGATCTGTATTAAAAACATAAATACTGGCAATTCAGAAGGTCTGATCAAAATGTTTGGGTTCTGGAAAGTGTTCTTGTTTTTAAATGGGCCCAAACCATCAACTGAGTACATCTGATGAATAAAACACAGTAATTTAGACCGTGCTCATTGAGTTCTGGAAAAGCTCACTCTTTTCTGTGACAGCTCCCTTATGACAATAGAATGAGAGTTTGGGGACTTTCTATTTAAACAACAACAAAAAAAAAGAAACATTTTTTTGCACAGTGTTTCCTTGAAAAACAATAATTAAAGCATGTACAACTGTCCATTCTTTGTATGGGTGGTTCTTTGTCTTTAGCTCGGGTAAATACTTCTGGTCTGTTTACGTCAGCGTGAGAAGAGGTGACTTAAAGAGTGCATTGTGTTCTTTCATGTCTCAGAGGCTTAAAAGGTGTGAATTTGTTGATGAAAGCATATTGTTGCTTAAATATATGCATAGTGGTAACGTGATCTTTGCACAGAGCCACAGAAGTTCCCCCTGCCCCAAAGTTTACGTTTGAGTCACTAAAGGGGATAATGTGTTATGTAATATAAATATAACTTTTAGAATGGGTTTTAAGGTTGGTAAATCTAGGCAATTTATTTCTTCTCTTTGTGGAGACCTGTTAGTAAGCTTTTGCAGGAATATTTGCTAAGTACGCTTTTTCTTACAAATGATGTTTTGTAGCATGAGGCTAACGAAACCCCATGTAAAAACCTTATGAAAAACCTTGAGTGGAAGGTAAGATTTGTCACAACTGAGACATACAAGAAAGGATATACCATATTATGATGATGATGATGGTTATTACTTGTAGTACATAATCTAGGCAATCATTGAACTCCTAAAATTCTTACATTTTATCCGGTGGCTTTTGACAATACTTGTCCAAATATATAAATGATGTTCTAGCACATTAGATTGTTTACTGTGGGTGTCGTGACAGCTGTTCTAAAATGCTTCTTGCTTCTGATAAATTTCCATGCCTAGGATACTGGCAGAAACGGAGTGATACAGTGCAGATCCCTTCCTCTGTTTTGTCTTTGACAAACATGGCAATAGCTCGCCCAAGTGCTGGACACCGTGAAACTCTGTGCTCTTTGTATTGTCTTACATTGCTGAAATAAAAACATTGCTTGTTGCAAATCGATAGGAAAAGTTAAGTCTTGTTTGGGAGACTTAGTTTTCCAGTCTTGACCAGGCTGTTTTGTGTGTGTCAGCAGGTCCATAAATCACATTCAGTAACGCTGCACATACCTAGTGTCTTTTATATTACATGCAGTAATAGACCGGACAAATCTTTTTTCTGAAAGAGAGCTTGAGAGAGAATCTGCTTCCTTGTGATGTTTTAAGTCTGGCTAAATGCCAAGTTAGTGTGCTGCTCATTGTTTTCTTTTTCATATCTGGTTTAAGCTGATAAAACATCCTCTTCCTTTTGAATCTGACATATGACTAAGAAAGAAATGAGTTACTCTGGAGAAACTTGGAGGAAGAAAGTCTTCAAGAGTTTTTTATAGAAACAATTATTTCTGTGTCAAGTGCAATGAAGCTGGTGATGGGTCTGGATCAAAAATCTTATGAGGAGTGGCTGAGGGAACTGGGTGGGGGTGGGGGTTGACCTCTTCTTCCATGTAACTAGTGATAGAGGGAATGGCCTCAAATTGCACTAAGGGAGGTTCAGGTTGGATATGAGGAAAAATTTATTCTCTGAAAGGGTGGTGAAGCACTGGAATGGGCTGTCCGGGGAGGAGGTGGAGATGTTGCACTGAGGGGTGTGGTTTAGTGGGGAAATATTGGTAGTAGGTGGATGGTTGGACTGGGTGATCCTGGAGGTCTTTTCCAACCATGGTGATTCTGTGACAGGCAGAGACCTGATTTCAAGATGGAGTAATGTTTCTGAGACATTATGTGAAAATGATTCAGCTCAATTTTTCAGTTTACAGTATCATTCAGTGCCTAGATGTAGGTAAAGTTTTAACAGCTGTTGCCATAATGTATAGCATTTGTGTATTTTATTATGTAATACTTCATCAATATAAATAATTTGGCAATGTATATTCACAAGTATTTAAAGTTGTTATAAGTTTACTTGGTCAGTAAAAATAATGAGGCCTGCCTTCCTCTGGGTTTCTGTAGTTTTTGCCTTTGAATGTGCTTAAAATTTGCAGTCATTGGAGGAAGAAAATTGTGTGATTGAAAAGGCCTCAATTGCTGGAGAATTCATGCTAAAAGTAAATAAAGGTTTTGGAGTTCTTCATCTTTCAGAACTCTATCTAAACCTGTTTTACCATCTGACCAGTGAACAGAATGCTTGGCTGGGTGAGTGAAGATTTTTCTATGTGCACAGCCAGCTGTAGTGCCTTGACAGCTGTACAGTGTTTAAATGTTGTATTAGTGTATAGTAACTGAAGAGAGATAGTCAGGCAATGAAGAGGAAGAAAAATTGCATATGGGAATTCAGAGAAAAACCTATAGAGAAGTAAGAAAGTGAATTAGCGTATCCCTACTGCAGGTTATTGAATTGAAACAAACCTCAAAGCTAAGTCTGTTTTAGTCTCTGCTGAAGCCAACTCAGTTCTTTGGACAGTATGAGGCGGAATTTAAATATTTTTGTTAATAGTGGAAAATATACAGATGTTTATTCTGCACCGTACTGTGTTGTGGGAAATAGTTTATTTCTTCTTTCTGAGGCAAATAGCTTGCTTATCTGTGTAAACGGTTGCTGTTATCTGTATGATACCCTGTGACCTGGTCTGCATTTTGAATACTGTCAGGTTCTGGTGTAGAAGAAACCAAATTGTGCCCATATTTTAACGAGCTACTTCTTACAATGGTGAACAGTTTGTAATTTATCCTCAATGCATACCTGAATTTATTTATTTATTTTTTTTTCTAGGCAAAACCAAAACTCATAGAACCGATAGACTACGAGAATGTCATCGTTCAGAGGAAAACACAGATTTTGAATGATGCTTTACGTGAGATGCTACTGTTTCCTTACGATGACTTTCAGGTAATTTAATACCCTGTCCTCCACCTTTTTGAAATCAGTTTTTTAGCAGCAGTAGTCATGAAAACTTCATATTTCTTTGCTATTTAATGTTCTCTAGCTTTAAAAAGAAGAAAGGAAAAAATATTTACCATTAATCCCTTTATACTGCTTAATTATTCTGTTGGGTTATGGTAGAAGAAATAGCACAATTTCTTCATCTGTTCAGATTATGAAGTCTACCTCTGCAACTCAGCAATCTTAACTGCCATTTGAAGTAGGCGATCAATCATTTCTAGATGGTTTCACCCCTTTCTGATGTAGGAAACCATGTGGTGTTGGTTCAAAAATAGGATCTGCTTTTCACTTTTAAAATGATTTTTTGTCCCCTCCATAGCAGTGAAAGACATGAGTTAATGCATGGACATGTTAATGCATGTTAATCCACCCAAAAATCCTTGTTAATGCAAAAAAATAAATAAATAAATAAATAAAAAAAATACAGGTTGAAGGAGGTGATCCTCCCCCTCTATTCTGTCTGATGGGGCACATTTAGACTACTGTGTCCAGTTCTGGATTCCTCTGTTCAAAAAGACAGGGATCTCCTAGAAGGAGTCCAGTGGAGGGCCCTGAAGATGATTTCAGGCCTGGGGTATCTCTCTTATGAGGAAAGGCTGAGCAACCCGGGTCTGTTTTGCCAGGCGAAAAGAAGGCTAAGGGGGATCTGATAAATGTTTATAAATAACTGATGGGAGGTGGGAGGCAAATGGATGAGGCCAGGGTCTTCTCAGTGGTGTGCAGTGATAGAACAAGGAGTAATGGTCTAAAACTTTTAGGAAGTTCTGTGCTAACACGCGGAATAGTAGGGGTGAAGGAGCACTGGAACAGGTTGCTCAGAGAGGTTGTGCAGTCTCCTTCTATGGAGATATTCATGACTTGTCTGGATGCCTACTTCTGCAATGTATTGTAGGATACCTGTTTTAACAGGGGGGTTGAACTTCATGATCTCTTGAAGTCCCTTCTAAGCCCCACAATTATGTGATGAGCCAGCAATGTACCATCCCAGCCCAGAAAGCCAACCATATCCTGGACTGCATCAAAAGCAGCATGGCCAGCAGGTCGAGGGAGGTGATCCTGCTCCCTTCCTTTGTGCTGGTGAGGCCTCACCTGGAGTGCTGTGTCCAGATGTGGAGTCCTCAGTACAGGAGAGACATGGACCTGTTGGAGTGCAGCCAGAGGAAGGCCACAAAAATGATCCAAGGGATGGAACACCTCCCCTGTGAGGACAGGCTGAGAGTGCTGGGGCTGTTCAGCCTGAAGAAGAGAAGGCTGCGAGGTGACCTGAGAGCGGCCTTTCAGTATCTGAAGGGGGCTATAAGAAAGAAGGGGACAAACTCTTTAGCAGGGTCTGTTGTGACAGGACAAGGGAAATGGTTTCAAACCAAAAGAGGGGAGATTTAGATTGGATATAAGGAAGTATTTTTACACTAAGGATAGTTAAGCACTGAAACAGGTTGCCTGGAGAGGCGGTGAATGCCCCATCCCTGGAGACATTCAAGGCCAGGCTGGACGGAGCTCTGAGCAGCCTGATCTATCTGTGGTGTCCCCGTACTTTGCAGAGGAGTTGGACTAGATGGCCTTTAAAGGTCCCTTCCAACTTAAACGGTTCTATTCTATGATTAAGAAGGTATTACTGTCAGAGAACAGAAACTTCTTGTGTTATTTATGCTTTAGCAATTTAAACCTTTTAACCCTGTGCAGTTTTCCATAATCATTTATAGTTTTGAAACCTTAAATCTTGGTATGATTGCCAGTACTTTTAAAATCATTTAAATAATGGCATATTTTCTGTATTTGCCATTGTGCTTCACATCTGTTTTCTTAATTTCCTTTTTCCTAACTTGTTGCTGTTACACAATGCGTGGAGAGCTCTTGGTAAGCCTCCGCTCACGTGTTTTTGTGTTGCCCCCATAAGATCAGTTTAAAACAATGAGTTACAATATCTAGAACTGCCTGTATACACGCTTTGAACAGTTTATAGGTGGAAGCCATTGTTTAAAAACCTGTTCAAGCCATTTCCTCTTAACAGCATTCTGATTTTATTTGTTACGAAGTTTTTCCTTATGCTTAGGTTAAACTGTTTACAATCTAAAACACACTTGCCTAAAAAGGAAGCCAAGCTCTGATGATTTTTGAAGACATTAGGAGTGAGGTTATTTTGTTACCATCTTGGTCATAAAACTAGCATTCAGGAGAAATTTTCATTGCCCTTTAAATATTTGCTCTGCAGCAGCTAGATAGCATTTCTTCAGTCATCTAATAAAAACGTACGAGTTTTTTGGTTTATAGAGGCAGAGTGATAACACTACTGAGTTTGTGCTGAAGGTGAAATTATTTTGGGAGAAATTGGAAGCATTTGTAATTAATTTAGATAACATTTTTTCAGGTAATGCTTTTCATTAACTGAAATGTAATTTTGTGGGCATGTTTTTCATACAGTTAGTAGCAAAAGCATACTTTTTAATTGCTGTTCATATTTTATTACAAATAACGTTTTTAGAAAATGTTTTTATGCTTTCTCTGCAATTTTCAAATATATTTTGGATTTGTGTAACTTACTGAAATATGTTAAGTACATTGATGTTGCTATTGTGATTCTCACTGCCAAGTGATTATGTAACTGACTTATTGTTAGTTCTGCTCGAGGAAGTTACAGAATGTAGTTTTATGATTTTCTAACAGCTAGGGGTTGAAATTGTAACAATGCAGACCTGTATTGATTGTAGCAGCTTCTAATGCTTTGCCATTTTGATTTTTGCTTCAGAATTTTCCCACCATTTCGTTAGACTCATTTAATATCTTATTCTGAATTCACTGTTAATGCCCAATTCAGTTTGTAACTCTTACTGCTGCTAGGTATTAAAGGAGCACTAATAAGAACTTGAAGTCTGTATCAGAAACTAGAAAGCTTGCACAGCAGTTGACTTCTCTGAACCATGTGTTGCTTGGTTTTCTGCCTTTCTCCCAGTGATGTTATTTCCCTAGTGAGGGAAAAAGATGGAGGAAAAAAAGCACGGAACCAGTAATTCACCTTTTTCTGATGATCTCTGGCTGTTCTCCAAACGTGCTGTCGGAAGTAGCTCTAACCCTCAAAATTACCAAAGAAATATGTCAA